>NC_056733.1:1263969783-1263989783 GCF_019279795.1 Protopterus annectens | reverse complement strand
GGAGGAGGATTACACCGGTATGCATTTACATCCCTCTTAAAACTGCTATAATAGAGCTTAAGAAAATTCTGGGAGAAATAATCAGCTTTCAGCAAGGAATATTGCTTATAGGTGGAGACTGGAATTTGGTTTGCAACAGTAAAGACGTGTCTGGGGGTCCTAGAAGAGGAAATAGAACAAGGGAGGGTGGATTTTTGAAGAAATTTATGAAAATGTTTGGCATGGAAGATATGAATTTTGTACTAGGAGTTCCAAGTAAATTTGCATATTACTCACCGAGATACAAAAACTGGGCTAGGCTAGATAGAATTTATATTTCACAGGAACCTGTGGATTTAATGAAGGTCTTGAAACACACCCAATAACTATTTCAGATCATGCACCAGTAACAAGTAAAATAAAAACACAAAAGTAATGAAATAAAAATGAGACACTAGCACTTTTCTACCTACCTGTTGAAAAGAGAGGAATTTAAGGAATGGGTTCTGGAATTAATTCAGGGGCTACTAGAGAATATAGATTTATCTTCTGAAAACATAGCTAAAGAGTGGGATAAAATTAAAGTGAAGTTTAAAACTAGGTTGGAAATAAAAGAAAGGGAGATATGGCTAAACAGTAATAAGGATTATTTAGAGGGAATGACAGATGTTAAAGTATTGCAAAAAACAAGAAAAAGAGCGACTGCAGAATCCTAAACAGAAAATAAGGGATTACCTCGATAATATGCATGAATTTAGAAAGATTGCTGTTAAGCAACTGTTTTTTGATAATAATTCTAGAGCACAAAAAAACGTCTAGCACAACAACTCAGGCAAAAAAAAGTGGAAAGAGCAGTCACCAAGCTTAGGGAGCCTATAACAAGGAAGATAACAAGAGATCCTGTGGAAGTATTAGAAATAATTTGTTAATTTTATGAAAAGTTGTATAAAGCAGAGAAATACAGAAATCAAGAAAAGGTACAAATGAAAATGTTTATGGAAGAATTAAATAGATGAGGCTCAATTGCTAGCAGTTAGGACAGGAAGGGATGAGAGAAAAATTTCTATGTATAACAATGTACAGGAAAGTCCCCAGGAATAGATGATATTGTGGAAGTTTGGCAGCTAGGAGGGAAAAACTGTTAAAGATCTGGAAGGTTTTAACAGACTTTTAAGAGGAGAAGTACAAGCATTCTGGAAGAAGGCAGTGGTAATGGTAATACCTAAAGAGGGTAAAGATCCATCGGATCCAGGTTCATACAGACCCATTTCAATACTAAGCCATGATTATAAAGTGTTTGTCTGTAATGGCTAAAAGAATGGCAAAAGTGATACCAAAATTGATAGATATGGATCGGTGTGGTTTTGTGTAGGGGAGGCAAACCTTTGACAATACTAACAGAACATTGATGATCCAGAAGGAAGCAGAATGCCAGACAGTACCACTTTTATTGGTGGGTCTTGATGCAGAGAAAGCATTTGACAGAGTAAATTGGGACTTCATGAGCAGGGCAATGGAAGCATTTGCTGTCCCTTATACAATTATAAGGTTGATTAATAGAATATACGAGAGATCGTCAGCACAAATTTAAGTGGGTGAGTTCCACTGTGATAATTTCTGCTTGAATAGAGGATCCAGGCAGGGTTGTCCGCTTTCCCCTTTGCTGTTTGCATTATATTTAGAACCATTGGCAAAGAAAATAAGGGACTCAGAAATTCAAGGATATAATTGGTATGGTAGTCAGGAAAAGCAGTCTCTGTTTGCAGATGATATTATTTTATACATGACAAAAGCAGAAAGGGACATTACAGTGTTGTGGAACATTTTAAAACAGTTTCATATCTTCTCAGGATACAAAATTAATGAAGCTAAAACAAAGGCATTATTGGTAAATTATGAACCCACATACAGATTGGTCCAACAATATTCATATTTATGGGGACGTGATAAAATGAAGTACTAAGGAGTATGAATTAGAAATGACTCTGTATTGGCAGCTAAGGATATGTGGGAAGAGACTAAACAGAAGATAATACAAATATTGAGAAACTGTAAGTTTTGTTATATGGATATTGATACTAGGATAAAAGCAATTAAAATGTTTTTAGTCCCTTTAGTCTTATACACAGGTCAGGCATACATTCATCAACCGGAGGAGAGGAGAAGTTGTGGATAGCAATTAAAAAAAGAGTTGAAGGATTTTATCTGGGAAGAAATCCAGCAAGGGTCAAATGGGATAAGCTGATTCTACCAATAGAACAAGGTGGACTAGAATTACCTAATTTGAGGAGCTATTTTAGAGCAACACAGTTAAGGCTGTTGTACATAGCACAAGCAGAAAAGTATAATTCAAAGTGGAAAAGAATTATGCTGACACAGGCAGGAAGCTCAAGAAATAAGGAGAGATTGGGATTTTGGATGCAGACTCTTAAGGAGAACAACCAAAATCATACAGAGTGTTATAGTCATAAAATAGCAGGGAGTATTCTAAGAACCAAACCAGTACGAAAATGGAAAAAAGATATTTTGCCGATAGGGTTGACTGTAGCCAGGGCTACAGATAATAGGCAAGAGGGGGCTGGAATTTATTGGAGAAAACTGGCAAAGGAAGCAAGGTATTGGGAGCAAATAAACTACAAAGGAAAAGGTAATAGAATGGGAAGAGGCCAAGAATTTATTTGGACTGCAGGTTAGAGAATTGCCTTCCTTATCAAGGACTGATATCAGAGTATAGGCAAAGAAAAAAAAGAAATAGGGGACTTCTGAATGAAAGACCAGCACTGGTAGAGTTTTTAATAGACTCTGGAAAAGAAGCAGCCATTAAAAAATGAATAATTTGTAAAGTGTATAAAATATTGCTTGATAATTATAAGAATCAATCAGAGGAGCTTAGAAAGGTTTGGGAAGAGAGATTGGATAAGCAATTCCCAAAGAGACAATGGGGGGGGGGGGGGGATATATGTATATCTCCCGAATACACAACAAAGTCTAGAAGATTTAGGATCTTTGCCTGGAAGTGTTTACATAGGTATTTTATACCCCAAGTAGACTCCAAAGAATTTTCCCTCAGATGGATAGCAATTGTTGGAAGTGTGACTGGTAAGAAAGAGGTAGCTGGGAACATATTTTTTGGAAGTATGATGAGCTGTCAGACATTTGGAATTCCCTGCAGAGACCGCTCTGTTGGAGATCCTGGGTGAGCAGATTGGACTGACTGGGGAGATGAGTTTTTTGAGTTATGCTACAGAATCGGAATTGCCTAGACATAGTAAAACCTTGCTGATTCGAATTATGTGGCTGCCAAAAAAGCAATTACTAGAAAATGGAAATCAAAGTTTAGATCAACTTTACTAGAAGTAGTGAATACAGTGACAAAGATAAAACAACTGGAATTGGGATCTTTAGAAAAGGGAAGGAGCAAACTACATAGGAAAAAATGAGAATTGTGGGAACAATATATGCAGAGCAGGAATGAGGTTTAAGAGGCAGGATTTGAATGAGCTATATAATGCTTAACTGACAATGACTGGATGGTTTATATGTTTTGTATAATATTTACAACTACAGTTGTTTCAATGATGTCTGTGATGTAAACTGTTTGCAACTAAAGTAATATAATTTTGTGTTTTTCATTTATATAAATGTAAGATTGCCTTTGTCATGTGTGTAAATTTAATAAAAATGTTTGGAAAAAAATTGTAGATCACATCATCAACATTTACAACAGGTCATCCATTTTCCCCACTCTCCTGTATGGTAGTAGTTACCATGGATGCTTCCCTTTTATGGTACGGGGACATTATGAGGGGAAGACTGTTCAAGGTACATGGACACCCTTAGAGACCAGTCTTCACATCAGTATTCTAGAAATGAGAGCAATCTTTTTGGCATTGCAGGCATTTCAAGACTCTCTTCCAGAGGGTGTGATCGCAACCCAGACAGATATGTCAGTGGTCTGGTACATCAACAAACAGGGGGGACCAGCTCATATCCATTGTGTCGAGAGACCATGATGGTTTGGCAATGGGTGATGTCTTTCTATCACTTTCTGATCGCAATACACATCCAACGGACTTCCAGTGTACTATCGGACAAACTGAGCAGGAGCATTCTCTTGCCTCACGAGTGGTCCCACAAATACAACAGTGGCTTATAATATTTTCAGTCGCTGGGGCTGACCTTGCTGTGACCTGTTTGCTTCCTACCTGAACAACAATTGCTGCAATTACTTTGCCATGATCCCTGTACAGGATTAGTCACCAAAGAACGCTCCGATCTTCAGCTGACCCTTGGGACGCCTTTATGCATTTCCTCCATTTTCTGTAGTTACGAACTTCATTCAGAACACCAGGAGGGTCAAGGTTAAAGTGATCCTCATTGTCCCATACTGGCGTCGACAGGCAGTCCACACTGTACTCTGGCTCACAGCCTTGATCTGATCTCTCATCCTTCCAGGTGTCCTCTCCCAGACCTAGCCTCCCTGAAATTAACTGCCTGGTTACTACAGCTGTAACATTGGCCAGGGACATCAGGTTTCAGAAAGTGTTGCTCTGATGTTGTCCTTTTTGTTCGTTCCTCAACAATTGGGTATCTGATCCAACCTTGGATCTGACTTGGCTGCATTTACAAGACTCTCTGTTCCAATGCACGAGCTCCTCCCTCTACCTGTAATATGCCTGCCAACCTGCTATACTTCAAATCTTATTTGCTGCCATATCGCTACAGATGTGGATCCATTTCTGAGAGCTTTTCTGGTGTTTTTTTATCTTGCTGTAAGTCTCTCATAGTTTTTCTTAACTAGAACTTCCTAACTTACATTCTTCTTTCACCCACCTCTCTTACTTAGTTGTTGAATTTTCAAGTTTCCTTAACTTGAGATAATCTTGTTTTCTATATTTTGTACCTCGGGTAGCTGTCCGCACCACTTTTAGTACTTTCCCTTCCTCTTTTCCCTCGTCTAGAGGGTATTCTTTCTCCTACCATTGTTGGTAATTAAAACAAAATAAAAAAAAAAACTAATAAAAAAAAAAAAAAAGAAAACCTTACTTTTTCCATTTTCTTTCTTTTTGTGTTAGTAGAGAGTTGTATTATGATTGAGAAACAAACAGACTTAAAAAAATGCACTTCCTGTGGGCATAAGATCCCTAACTTGGCTTCCCACAAGGAGTGTGTTTACTGCCTTGGAGCTTCTCATCTCAACACAGCTTTTAATTCTAGGGTCCTCCGTAATTACAGAAATTAGTTTTGAAAGGATTGCTGCCACCTTCTTCTTTTATTTCAGGGGCGCTACCCCCCCCCCAAAAAAAAAAAAAAAATCATTCAAAGCCTATTCAGAGGAGAAAGAATCATGCAAGTCATCTCCAACTTGCTCATTGAAGGCTGCTGCATCCTTGGAGCCTCCTCAAAAGTTCCCAAACAAATCAGATGCAAAACAGAAGCAGTTGGATCCCACATCCTCAGATCTGACTGCTGCTCATACCAAGTCTCCAAGAATCCGGTCCCCAGGGTTGACTGTAGAACTTGTTTCCCCTCAGCTCCAATCTCCTTTCCTTCAAGGGATTCCAAGAAGAGAATCTTGGCCAGAGTCCAGCACTTCTTCCATGAGGTCCTCCAGGAGCCTTTCAGAAGGTGAAGTGGATAGTATGATGACAAAGTTCGTCCAGAGCTCAGATTCTGATGGAGTTTAACCCTTCTTCTTCTCCCATCGGACCTGTGAGCCTTCCTTCTGCTTCTTATGCTTCCTTCTTATAAACCACCACCTCAGAACACAACACCTGCAACACATAGACCTCACAGTCAGAGTGTCAAACAGTCACAGCCCTTAAGGCCAAACACAATGCCAGACACACTAGTCATTGGTGACTCCATAGTCAGACACACTGATGTCCCGCTCACCAGACTGAGTAAGGAGAAGGTCACAGTAAGCTGCCTGTCGGGCGCTAGAATCCGCCACATAACGCAAGCACTCAGGTCTCTCAACAGCAAGTACAAATATGACTCAGTCATTGTCCACGCTGGTGTAAACGACCTGAGCTCCTTGGACTACATGAAAAGAGACATTGAGGAGCTCTCTGACTATGTAGCCCAGGCAGGTATGACCCTGACCTTGAGCAGTATCCTACCTTCACCAAGAGTGATGCCACAATACAGAGATAAGATGATCAGCTTTAACAATTGGCTTAAACACTGGTGTCATTCAAAGGGGATCCAGTATCTGTCTGCCTGGGATGACATGCTGGACAAGCCACGCTGCGCAAGGGACGGCTTGCACCTGTCACCCTGGGATTCCGGATATTGGCAAAGGCTCTTGCCACCCCATAGTGCCTTTTTTAGGCAAGGCTCAAATTCTAAACCTACCACCCTAGAACACAAAAAGGAAAAAACTAAGGGTAATGCTGCTCAATGCCAGAAGTCTCAATCTCAAAATGCACTCGAGGCCCTTCTCAGTATGGAGAACATCGATGTCTGTGCTGTGACAGAAACCTGGTTCAAGGCTCCTGAGAGCACCCCAGCTATCAGGTTTTACCTCATATCATGCCCCCAAAATCCGGACAATACCAAGAAAGGAGGGGTATCCATATTCATTAAGGACACCCACACCTCAAGACTGGTCGATGCATCGGAGACCATCCAGGTGCAATTAACCATAGGCAAGACTGCTCTGCAAATTGTAGCATGTTACAGGCCACCCTCACAAACTCAGGAACCTCACATGGCCTTCCTGAAAACACTAGAGGGATAAATGTATCACCAAACACCATCATACTAGGTGACTTCAATTACCCTAATATAGACTGGGAACACTACTCAAGCCCAAACACCCTAGCCCAAAAGTTCCTGGAATTCATAAACTCAAATGCCATGGAACAACTAGTCACCATCCCCACAAGAGGAGATAACATACTTGATCTCATCATCACAAACATGGGAGCACAATGTTCAACACCGAAGTATACCCCTCACTGGTGAGATCAGATCACAAACTAATCTCGCTGGAGGTCCTCATCCCACCCCACCTGAAATAAAAAGACCACAGTAAAGAACTTCTCAAAAGCCGACTTCACACTTCTAAAGACTAGTGTGGTCTCCTTTAAGGCCCCGAGCTGGTGGAAAACAGTACTCAAGCCGCTGAATCACTTACAGACGCCTTCTACCAGCACCTGCAGGACTGCATGGATAAGGCAATCCCAAACAAAACAAAGACTCTTAGTACCAAAGGCAAGCGTCCAGTCTGGTGGACCCCAGCCATAAACAAACTCTACAATAAAAGGAGGAAGCTACTACAAGATACAGCAAAATCCTTAAAAGGTAAGACACCCTTGATCACTATAAGTAAAAACTAAGAGCTCTCATAAAATCATCCAAAGCAAATTTCGAGAGAAAATAGCTAAAGACTCAAAAGACAATCATAAGGCCTTCTTTAGCTATGTTAGACACCTAGGAGGAAACTCCCAGATATGCTCAGAACTAGTTCAAAATGATGTGAAGATTACTGATCCTACAGACATTGCCAACATACTGGCTGACAGGTTCAGTGCAAACTTCTCCCCTCCCCAAAAGGAGAGATATCTATACCAAACGATTGCAGCCCCCAAACATCTCCAGCGCCCAAGTGAGAACTGCTCTCTCCAAAGCAAAAACACAGCATCCATGGGACCTGATGGTGTCCCCGGCTGTGTGCTCAACTCAATGAGGAATTAAACCCACAGCTAGGACAGCTGTTTAATCAAAGTCTTACCTCTGGATCCAGGAGTGGCGCACTGCAACTGTGGTCCCACTTCACAAAGGCGGTGCCTCCACCGACCCTGGAAATTACCGCCCATTAGCCTGACAAGCCTTATCTGCAAAGCCATGGAGAGGATCATAATGGACCTCATAAATAAAGACATAGGAATTTGCAGACTTTGGATCCAACCCAGTTTGGCTTTGTCAAAGGCAGATCATGCCTTTTAAACTTGGTTGACTTCTTGAAACAGTCACCAAAGCCATTAAAGGCAGTCCATACAGCCTACCTCGATCTGGCTAAGGCCTTCGATACAATACCCCACCGGGTATCATTGAAAAACTCATCAGCTTAAATGTTAACCCATACATCACAAGATGGGTTGCAAACTGGCTGAGTGACAGAACCCACAGGGTCAGAGTTGCTGGCGCCATGTCAGACTCAAAACCTGTCACAAGTGGTGTCCCACAGGGCTCAGTCCTGGGCCCACTCTTGTTTGGCATCTACTTTTCCAAGTACAAGCAAACACAGGAGGGTTATGGCTGACAAAGTTTGCAGATGACTGCAAACTGGGCCATAGTAGAAAACACATCTGACACAGATATCCTTCAGAAGGGTCTCACAGAAGCGGATAACTGGTGCCAGAGCCACGGCCTGAAGTTAAATGCCAAAAATGCATAGTCATACCCTTTGGGAAAAACAAGGTTACTAGCTACCAAATAGGTGGCAATCCACTGAGCACAGAAGAAGTTATCAGGGACCTGGGGACCCAGGTTGATAGTAGTCTGTCATTCGACACCCATGTAGCTAAAGTAGTTAGGAAGACTTTCTACATTGCCCACCTTATCATGAAGGGATTCTCATCTAGATCAAGGGAGGTCATAGTCTCCCTTTACTCATCACTCATCAGACCAATGATTGAGTACAATGCCCCATTTGGGATGTATCTGACCCGACACCTGCAGCAGCTGGAGAGGCCACAAAAGTTCCTCACCAAAAGGATAAAGGGTCTCAAAATCTGTCCTATGCTGCCCGACTGAAAGAACTCCAGCTCTATTCAGGCTCAGAGGTGACCTTTGCCTAACATACAAGGCCATGTCAAACCCAGATTTGATGAATATGCTTCACCTCAAAAATCTAGATCCATCAGAGCCACAAGGCGGAGACTTAAACCTCGACACGGCTATTAATAGGACGTGCTGGAGGGATAGATTCATTACCCAAAGACTCCCTATGCTGTGGAACAAAATCCCGGTACATGTGAGGCAGGCTGGCCTTGTTCAAGAGAAATCTTGACCAATGGATGGGAGATCGCAGATATACCCCAGGGATTACCTCAGTGTCACTGCTCGACAGAGGCACAGCAAAATAATGGGTATAGTTCCCCATACTAAAGGGGTGGCGTAAGCCACAAAACGATGGGCTAGGCTTGTAAATGCCCTCGGGCAGATAGCCTAGTATAAACCTATGAACCTATGAACCTATGAACCTTATGTGTGATCTCTCCTTCTCTGATCCAACTCATGGTTTCGGAGCCCTTGGATCTGAGAGACCAGCGAGTGTTGATGGGAGTCCTTGTATCTGAGAGACCAGTGAGTGTCAATGTCGGATCTGGAAACTGCTAGATCGTCGAGTCTGACTCCTTCCCATGTCTTCCAAATCTCTGTAATCTTATTTTTCATAGAGACAGGGTTATCTCACAAGCCAATCCATTTTTTTGCCTACAGTAGCATCTATTAATATATTAATCAAGCCATTAATTTGCCTTTTTTTCTTTCCCAACTTTGCTAACAAAGGGGAGTTTATGCTACATCTTTTGGATGTACACAGGCAACTACGTTTTTATCTCCCCAGAACAAAATATTTCAGAAAGTCAGAATAATTGTCTCCTTCTCTCAAATAAGTTGGGATCATCAGTTTCTAAAATTACCTTGGCCAAATGAGTTACTGTTTGCATTTCCTTTGTTTACAGTCAGCAAGGTCTGTCCCTACCCAGACCTCCTAAAGCACGTTCCTCTAGGTCCATGGCTACCTTTCCCACCTTTTGGTCTAGAACTTCTATTGACTACATTTGTGCAACAGCTACCTGGTGTAATCCTCGTACCTTTGTTGTGTTGCTCATTACAAACTGGATTTGACTTCAAGGAGCAGAGCTGCCTTTGGTTCTGTAGTCGTCTGGAATATCCTACCATGAGGCCCAACCAAGGTGTCCACATGGCTGGGGACTCCATCCCAGTCATTGAGGGATGAATGAAAATGTCAACACCAGATATTAAAGTTACATACTTGCCATAACTATGCATCTGTGTTGTCCATTTTTAATCTTTCTCAACTCTCCACCCTCCCTTCCCCCTTCCTTTCATCTCCTGGAGTGACCTTGTTATTGTGGAACTTCAGTTCTAGGTTTGAGCCCTAGCTGTACTAGTTCTATTCTTCCTTTGACTATGCTTAGGATTAATTACTCCTAGGGCTTATAATGCAGCAAACTCAATGTGAGGTGTAGCATGTTGACTGGGGCATCATGGATTGAGACAGGAGTTCATGAGTTGGATCCAAGAGTCATGTAAATGCAGCATAGTCATAATCATCCCAGTTGTTGAGGAAGAATAAAAATGGACAACACAGATGCATAGTTATGGTGAATGCATAACTTTAATTTCATATTTTTTTCTTCTTTACAGAATCTAGCAGCAGAAGACTATATCAAAGTAAATTGAAAAGATTTTCTTTCTGGGCTATCGGGAAAGGTTTGGACCCTTTCTCAGCACCCCTTCCCTCTTTGGGTAATTCCTGTCTGAATTATTCCAAAAAGGTTCTAGTTTTTCAACAATTAAAGTTCAACTGGCAGCCATTTCCAATTTGCACATAGGACATAATGAGACTCCTGTAGCTTTGCTAAAGGTGTCTAAAGCTTTCCTTAAGGGAATTTTTTTCTTCTGCCCTCTAGTTCGAAATTTTGCCCCTCCATGGAACATCAACTTGATGCTTCAGGTAATCACACAGTCCCCCTTTGAACTGTCAGGTCCAGTGGATCTTAAGTTCCTGACTTGGAAAATAATCTTATTGGTGGCTATCACTTCTGCTAAAAAGATTTAAGAACTTTGGGCTCTTTTGTGTAAACTGCATTACTTGTTTTTTCATAAGGTCAGGGTTTTTCTAATCCATTACTCATCCCTAAGGTGGCATCAGAGTCCAACATAAATCAGACCATTTTCCCTATATTCTTTCAAAAATATTCTAATAAAGGGGAATATGCATTACATTTACTTGACATTCATAGACAAACTTATACATAGAACTAAGAACTTCAGGAAATCAGATCAATTATCCATTGCATTTTGTAAATCTATGCTGGGACAATGAGTTTCCAAAAATCACCCTTTCAAGATGTTTGTCAAGCTGTATATCCTTTATTTATGAAAAACTGGGTCTAAACCTCTCTTAAAAAAACAGCAGCTCATTCCAGAAGAGCAATGGCAACTTCTGCAGTTTTTCATCATCAGTATCCGATTGATGAGATTTGTGTAGCTGCTACCTGGTCTACAAGTGCATACTTTTGTGTCTCACTATAAACTGGATGTACAATTCAGAGCTAATTTCTCTTTTTGGCTGTGCTGCTCTTAGGAACATCCTTCCATAATTCCACCTGAGGAAGCTACCTAAGAATTCTGCCCCAAAAGTTGAATCAGATAAAAATGGACAACATTGTATATGATAGTTATGTACTTACCATAACAAAAGATCTTTGTTGCTCTTTTTTGTCTGGTTCAGCATCCCTCCACATCCTCCTTCCAAATTGTCACCTACATTGGAGAATGGGTAACCTTTATGGGGCTCTACTTGTCTCTAACCTCAGCAGATTAGTTATACTTTCCATTTGCCACCCTTGTCCTTTTCCTATTGAGTTATATTTTATCTACCTGTTTTATTACTTGTTAACTATATTTTTACAAGGGACAAGGTTAATCTGAGGTAATTTGACAGTGGTGAAGGAATTATGAGGGAAGTATTGGTATAGGAAGAGTCAGAGCCCTGGATCAAAAGATTTGAAGATGCTAAGGCTTGGGTCCGAGTCCCCAAAAGTTGAACCAGGTGGAACTAGATCAACACAAATCTGTTATGGTAAGTATGTAACTTTTGTTTTCTTCACTCCTTATCAATCTCTGCTTCCAGACAAATGTTGAAAAATCCTTCTTGATTTTGTCACACAGGATTGTGCTTTCCGACTGCCTTCTAGATATGTATTTTGAAATGTGTCCCTAACAAAGGCAAAGGTAAATTTCTATCTGAAAACTTTCCTGTGCTCCAGTCAGTCTGAAGACTTCACCCAGAAAATCTCAGGATTCTAGGTTTCATGGCTTCTGTGATTCTCATGATTCCTGTGATTCTCATGATTCCTCTTGCTAGGTTATACATGAAACAAATTCACTGATTTAAAAAAAATATGGGACCCAATATTCTCATCCCCTGGGATTTTCAGATTTCAATGTTGAGCTTTATCAAGTAAGAACTGCACTGGCTGAGGCGATACATTGCCTCAGTATTTGCTTGGAGAGCAATTTCTATATGAGTAAAGATGCGAGTCCTGTGGGACAGTTGACAGACCAATAGACATAACATGTCAGAGATGTTAGCTGTGATCCATGTTATAGAATTTGTTCATGGCCTGTGGTCCTGGGAAAATTACAGGTCATTATCAACCTGCCTTTTTTCCCTATTTTCTACATGAGGCCAGGGTGTCATCTCTCTCGATTCAGTGCCACTCTTGTATGTTCTTCAGGACTCATACCTGACTGTCGCAGGTCCTCTCTCACACAATTCATCCACCTCTTTGCTGGCTACCTTAATTTCCTCTTGCTTTCTTCTGTCTGTCCCAAATCTTTTTCACCAGATTGTCTCCTGCATTTCTGCAAATGTGCCTGAACAACTGTAATCTGTTCACTTTGACCTTGTCTGCAATTGGAGATACTTTGGCTTCTGCTCTGATGTCCTCATTTCTTCATCTGTCCCACAGTGTGCATCCTACCACCCATCTCAGGCACTTTATCTCCATGACCTCTAGCTTCCATAGCTGCTCTGCCTTTACTGCCCAAGTTTCTGTACTATACAATAGTACTGGTCGCACCACTGTTTTGTACAACCTGCTTTTCAGTTTCTTTGACATTCTTCTGTCATATACCACCCATGAATCTCCGTGCCAGTTGTCTGCAGCCCTTCTGATTCTAGATTTGACCTCTTCATTCAGATTTCCCTTCTCCTCAACCACCCCTCACAGATACTTGAAGCTGTTTATCTGTTTCACTACTTTTCCTTCGATCTCAATTCTTAACCTCTGATTTTCCCCATTTACTGCCATTAACACCATCTTACCTGTACTCAGTTTCAACCTTTATGCCTTCAGTACTGCATTCCATTCCTCTGTCCTTTTCTGACATACTTGCTCAGAGTCTGCCTGTAATGCAACATCATCTGCATTCAGCAACATTGTTGATCTGTCCCCTGTGGTATGTTTACTAATGTAGTCCATCACCAGTATGAACAGCAGTGGACTCAGAGCTGAACCATGATACACACCTACTCTCATTGGGAACCCATCTGTGAGTCCAAACACTTTTTGTACTTGTGTCATTGACTCGTTGAGTCATTGTATATAGTCTGCACTAATTCTGTCAATGTTTCTGAGACTTTGAACCATTGCAAGACAGCCCGAATCAGCTTTCTTTGGGACCTTGTCATATGCTTTCTCCAGGTCTAGGAATGCCCATTTGGACTCTTTCCTTGTCTCTAACTTTTTCTCAACCATCTGCCTCACTGCAAACATTGGGTCAGTTGTACTGCATCCTGATCTGAATCCAAACTGCTCATGTTCCATCTTACTTTCTGCTACTCTTCGTATTTGTTTGCCAGTCACCCTCTTCAGGACTTTCAAGCAGTGTGACAGGACTTTGATATTCCTGTATTGTCCATAGATGCCCCTTTGTTCTTGTACACTGGTACTAGTATACTTATGCTGTAGGCATCTGGGATATGCCTTTCTTTCCGTACTGCTGTGAGTACCCTCAGGAGCCATTTCTCCCTTATATCACCGAACATCTTTATCATATCTGCTGTGACCTCATGTGAGGGTATGTCTCTGGAGTATGGCTTCTGAGGGGTTTCCTTCATTCAGAAGCTGATGGACGTACTCCTTCCATCTGCCTTTAATGTCCTGTGGGCTGGTGAGTAGGTTGTTGCTACCATCCCTTATGAAGGGTGTCGGACTGCCATCCTTAGCTTTTGTCTCGCAACCTAATAGTCTCTTTGTTCCATTTTCCGAGTCACTTTCCAGAAGCTGGTAAAGTGCCTCTCATGCCTTGCCTTGCTCTTTACTATTGCATCTCCTCTCTTAGTCTGTTTGTTAGCCAACCAGTATTTCATCCTAGCCTGGTCTGTCTTTTCTACCTACCACGTTTTCCTGCTCTCCTTCTTTCTTTTGATGACTTCCTGCACTTCTGTATTCCACTACCACCTTTTCTTGTGTACCTTGCTTCCATATCTGGCTCAGCCGCATATCTGTTCTTTAGTCCTCATACATCCTGTTTTGAGGAGCTGCCATTCTTCAACACCACCTATTTCCTCTTGTTCATGAGGTGATAGAGCCCTGAGTAATTTCTTGAAACCCTCTGCTTTCTCTCCAGTCAACTTCCAGGTCTTCAGCCTAGTCTTTGTTGACCTTAGAGCCTTCTCTGACCACTGCATGTAGTTGATTGTGGCATCCTGTGGTAATGCCTTTTCTTTCCTAGGAGGATGTCTTCCTGAGTTTCATATTGGCCACCCTTGTATGTGATCTTGTGAATGTCTCTCTTGCTGCACCATGTTTTGGCCACTATCAAGCCATTTGCCAGACAGAAGTCTAGAATGGCCTCTTAGTTTTTATTCTAGTTGCACCACCCATGTGGGCCCAGGCAATCCTCATATTCTTTTCTATGTGTTCCGATATGTGCATTCAGCTTGCCCATTATCAACACCAATTCATGTTATGCTTTATCTAGTACATCTTGCAAATACTGTTTAAATGCATTGTTTTCTTCACTATAGCAACGCAGTTGTAGGTCATATGCTGAGATTATAAATAGTGCCCTATCCTTACATTGGAGTATGATTGCCTTGAGTCTGTTACTCATTCTGATGACATCCCTCACTGTCTTCTGAAGCCTCTCCTTCACCACAATTCCCACCCCATTTCTAGTCTGTCCGCCTCCTGAGTAGTAGACTATGGATCCCAAGCCAAATGACTTTACTGCTGTCTCCTGGATACATTGGATGCCCAGCATCCTCCTTATCATCAAGCTGCAACCTAACCATGACCCTACATTGAGTGTAGCAATTCTTAGTTCATGTTTGGCAGGTTCATTGGTTTTATGGCCAGCTTTCATTCAACATTGCTATCCTGGGTAACCCAAGCTGGGCAACTGGACACTGGCCAGTAGGGACACATACACCCCTCCCACTGTTAGCACTGGTCCTTGGCATAGATCAGAGTAAGCTGGGTCCTCAACCTGTTTATCACTGGTAAGTACCCATGGCTATTTTGGTGACATTAGTCAACACCTAGAGCCAGCTTTTATACCATTGAGTGTCTAGCCCTGACACTGCATGCAGTCTGTGATCCATGTTCCCATCTTGAGGATACTGTGCTCCACAGTTAATGCCCAAACCAGTTGGTCTGTACAACTCTTCCCCCTTATAGGCACTGTATAGTCTCTGCTGCTGCCCACAACTCATTAGTGGGTGAGTTTTGAGGTGTAAACACTCAGTATTTTTTTTTGAGGAGGTGGGAGGAACTGCTCAGAGACACAGGGAGAACATGCAAAGTCAATACATTCAATTGGCTGGAGGTCAGAATCGAAGCTTGTACCTTGTGCATGGTAGACAGAGACCTTAACCATTATGCCAACTGGTCTTGAACAGGTGATTACAGATAATACTGGAATGATGTGGTATATAAATGGGGGCAACCAGGTCTTGCCCCCTGGGCAGGCTGAGTATGATGGCTTGGGAGTTGGCTCTACAGTACTATATAACCCTCCAAGCATCTTACATTCTGTCAGAGCAAAATGTAGTGGCAAACAAGCTGGACAGGACCAGAAAAGACCCTCTCAAATGGAAATTGAATGAGGGGGTCTTTCAGGAATGGATTCAGTTGTGGGAACACTTCAAATAGAGCTGTTCACCTCCTTTCCAAACAGATATCCAAGTAAATTTTACACCAGCACTCCTTGCAGGCAGGACTGGAAAAAATATGCATTTTCATTCCCATGGTTGGGAATGTTCCTGTATGCATTTCCACCCTTTTTTGCTGATATCCAGGGTCATTCTGAAGGGTTTTCCAAAAATTATTGTGGTGACTCCCTTCTGGCCCAGGTAACACTGGTTCCCATTTTTATGGAGTCAGCCACAAGCTTTCGTTACTGATGAGATCTACTTGTACAAGACAGGAAGGAGTTTGATGCACCCCATGATTTAGTTCTAATACCTTTTAGGCATATTTTTCATGAGGATGTAAAGTAGGTACTAAAGAAGACAAGAAATCCTGCTACTAGGAAATCATGTTAACTACTGGATAAGATTTTTCTAGTGGGTGCCCCACTTATAATCATGACACTATTTGTGATTATTACCACTGCTTCTCAAATGTGCTTGTTTGAGTTAGTATCCTGCGGCCTATTTACTCCTTTGGCAGGGGGTATGTCTGCTGTGGATCCCCTTCTTCATTTCAGACTTACCTCAAGTTGTTCTGCAAAGAAGTTTTTTTCATTTGTACGTAAACTCACCTTTTCAGGTGACACTTAACTTTTCCAGTAAAAAGTAAATATCTCAATTATTTCTGTCTACATTTGGGTTATTTTTTTTATACACTAAATATTTTTTTTTTGTTTGCTGTGACATCTACAAGAGAGTATCCAGGGTGCAACAATTCATGGTGGGTTAGCCCTTTAGCTTTGCCATGTTTAGCAGGGTTATCTGAAGAAAGAAAAAAAATCCCCAGTGTCTGCTCTTACTACTTTCATAGTATACCTTGAATCTAGCTCCCCTGTCTCCCTCATTTCTTTCAGAATTTGAATCACAATACATTGTATGTAGTCTGGTTATGCTTTTGCAGCTCTGGGTATTATATTGTCAGTACTAAGTCCTTTAGGAAAGCTATACAGTTGTAGAATTCCTGGTATGGGACTAGAAAAGAAAACGTGTAATTCAGACAATTCCAGCTGTTTGTTCTTTGCTATATCTTTTCTTTTTATTCCCACTATAGTAAAACATTTCCAGGCAGAGTCAAGGTACATTCTAATAGAGCCGTGTTTTCTTTGATGGCATTTTGGAAATTGGTGAACGATATTGTATTACAAACTGAATTCTTGTTCTTGGTCCAGGACTGTTTTGTTAGGACCATTCTCTGTGGGCTCCTGGATCTGCATGTCACATCTTTTTTGTTTAAGATGGGCAACTTCTGTTGAGAATCTACCCTTGACAAAACAGCATGCCAGCTAAAGCCATGTAGCTCTGTGTTAAAATTAAAGCTGCTTTCTTACTAGAGTCACTCACATGCAGGCTACTTTAATTATAGCCCGTCATTCTCAAGCAGGCTTTAAGACTCTGGACGAGGTTTTGTTCATACTCATGGAAGAATCACCAAAGGAGCTGTCCTGTTAACAAGACCATTCTTTAACTAATTGGTAAAGGAGAGGTGATTCTTTAAAATGAATTCTGCATCTGGGAATTCTTTGCATCACAACATAAGAACATTAAAGAATACTTCTGTTAGAAAATTTCTGAGAGATCATCTCACTGATATCTACAAGTCTAATTATATTGTAGTGGTGAACCTCGAAAGAAAGCATAGTGTCTTCACAATTCATAACTAATTTGTTGGACTACTACTGCTGACATGATTCTATATGTATTTATGTATTTCTTTATCCATCCATTTGTTAACCAGGTTAAGTGAACTAATCAAAGGGCCCTTTTCAGCCATGACTTAGGCTTGCATTGCAGCAAATATTAGAATTGTATAGTAATAAATTGGACAAGTGTTATAATGTTTTGCAGCAGTACACATAAGTAGCATAAAATTATTTTATGGAGATTAGCAAGAGTTTAAATATGACTTTCACAGTTCAAAGGACAGAGGCAGATGGAATGAAATAAGCCAACAGTTTAACATTTCTACAAAGATTGAGTCTATGCATCCATAGTTAGGATAGGAATTTTATCTTACATCTGAATCACTAACATTTATATTCATTAAAAGATAACTCTGAGCTTATTTTGAAATAGTGTTTGTTGTCCTACCTTCAAAGGCAGATTATTCCAGAAATAGGGGTTGTGTGAGGGGTTAAGGTATTTTCTTTGTGAGATTTTAAGTCATATGAGATAGATTGGTAGATAGTTATTTAGGAATTTACATAGTTACAGTACCTAACATTGTACTGTGTGTTGCCTTAAGCTATCTGTTACCCAGTTCATTTGTTGGTTGTTAATACAGTATTTATCCGTTTATGCCATCTAGCCCAGATCATTGTTGAAAAGGGTCCTTAGACAGTTCTCTTACCTGGCTGTCAAATGCAAATGTAAAACATGTGCAGTGTCTAATAGTGATTAAACTTGATCAATGGATCCTGAAATCTGCTGATGCTTCACTGGTGAAGAAATTTTGTTCATAACCATGCTATTGGGAGTTAGGATTTGAGAAGCCTCATCTTTCAAATGTTGTCTTGCTGATACATTTTTTTTCACTTACCATGCTGTTTGTTATCACTGATGAAATAATGCCCACAAATGGGTTCATCACTGATGAAATAATGCCCACAAATGTGTTTAATACCAACCAGGGATGAATTTCTGATTCCCCATCCACTGGTTTCAATTATGCTTGAATTGGGTTAGGGAAGAAATCTGCTTCACATGAATGGGAAGCCTGTTCCAGAGAAGGGTTATTCTCTGAGGCACATACCGGTCCCTCCAACATGTCCTATTAATGCCACAAGCAAGGTTCAAGTCTTTAGATTGATTATTTCTGATGCCATTTGCTTTGTGGATAGAGCAGGATCCAAGCATGCCTTATACGCAAGGCAAAGATCAGCCCCCACAGTACAAGTGTTAAGATTGGCTGTGTCTGGCTTACATTATCAATTCTTTGTCTTACTCTTTGGATTTTCCATTGTACCAAGGGTATTCATAGGTTCACAGGAGGTTACGAGGCTAGCGGCCCTAGCGTCTATATAAGTCTAGCCATATTAATCCTGGGTTGCCCCAATTGTCCTTGGTTAGATGGACATACTTTACAAATCAGCACCGACTACTCCTGTCCATGAGGGACATGGGTGCCAATCCCGGGGTGAATTTGCAGTTACCCATCCATTCATAAAATGTCTAGCCCCTGTCATTGCTTACTTCATGCTTAAGGGGGATTCTCATTTTTCAATATGTGGGATATTGCCTAATCTTTGCAGACTCTCAGGACAGCTCTCAAGCAAATGTTCAGGATCTTCTACTTAGTCTGGGTTTTCAGATCGACTGTCCAAAATCTTCTTTCATCTCTTCTCAGAGAAATGTAGTCTCTAGATTGCCCTAGGAAGAGCCTTTCCTCTTGTAGCCAAAGTAGAGATGCTTCACAGTTCTTAAAGATTTTCACCAGTCAAAACTGTGTATCTGTAAGGGAATTTCTTAGGATTTTGGGTTGTAGTGCATCAGTAATTCCAATGTTTCCCTTGGCCAGCCTTCACATGAGGCAAATACAATGCTACCTCAGATCAGTCTGAATTCACCATCTTCACCCTTTATTTTTTCAGATCCCAATGCTGGGACCTGGGGCTATATGATGGGTAGGCCAGATCTCTTGAAATCCACATCTCCCATTCGCCCTTTTGACCACACTATTGTTGCTACAAATGGTGGGTGGCCATGGTGGTGCAGTGGTTAGCATTGCTGCCTCAGCCTCGGTTCAAGAGGTTCTTGGGGTGCCTTCTGGGTCTGTTCTCAGCGGTGTCTGCATCCTCTCTGTGCGCGCTGCGGTCCTCGGTGCTTGCTCCGGCCCTCCCATCCATGCTGTTGGTGGATTGTGGTTGGATTGTGATAAATAGGCCCTAGTGTGTGTGGTGTGTGTCTGGTGTGGTTGGACGCCGGCCCGGGCTGGCGACGACACTGTAAAAAACTCCACCATCAATCAATGGACAAGGTGATCCTGTGGTGAGGTGACCCCAAAAAAAAAGCCGAAAGAAAAAGAAGAAGAAGATTGTTGCTACAAATGGTGTCACACCTG
>NC_056733.1:1263827283-1263964783 GCF_019279795.1 Protopterus annectens | reverse complement strand
CTCAGGTAGGGGAGTTTACCAGCTGATCCAGGACATTTGAGTTGATAAATTCCAGAAAGCGTTGGACCTGGGAGTTTGTAAATGAGTAGTTTTCCCAGTTAATGGTAGAGGTAATTTAAATCGCCCAATATCAGGGTGTTCAGTAGGACCTTCATGTTTTCCAGTGTCTCCAGAAAGGCGGAGTGGTGGTCCTGGGTCATGGAGGGTGATCTGTAGCAGGCCACAATTTGCATTGCAGATTTGCCTGATGTTAGTTGCACATGGATAATCTCAGAGGTATCATGTTGCTCCACTAACCTGGAGGTGTAGGTTTCCTTGATGAATATAGATACATCCCCTCCTTTTGTGTTTCGGTCCATGTTCTGTGGCCGAAAATGTGTGGTATGAGTTGTAGCCCGGTAGTGTTGGGGTGATGTGTGGAGCCGTGAACCAGGTTTTAGTTACTGCACAGATGTCGACGTTCTCAATACTGAGGAGTGCTTCGAGCGCGTGCATTTTGAGATTTAAACTCCTGGCATTGAGTAGCATAACCCTCATTTTTTAATTTGTGCTGTATACGGAGGTGGGTTTGACTTATGAGCCTTGCCTAAAAAAGGCACTATGGGGGCAGCAAGAGCCTTGGCCAGTATTTGAAAGCCTAGGGCTGACAGGTGCAAAGCCGTCTCTTGCGAAGCAACGAGGCCTGTCGAGCATGTCATCCCAGGCTGACAGACACTGGATCCCCTTTGAATGACACCAACTTCCAGCTAGATAGTATTCAATGCAACACAAATAAATAAATTTAAATGCTGTATTTGAAATAAGTGCAGATACCCCCACTTATTACTGGCTATTCAAGAATTCTAACAAGCATTAACTGAAAAAACAGAGCCACAACTTCCATTTAGAGAATGATGATGCATATGAATCCATTACAGTTACACAAATGGAAAATGTAAAAACTAGAATAAGGCTTATTCTATATGCAATGAAGGAGGGTTGTTTAATAACTGAAGAGCTTTTAATTATTTGAATGTTAAGCATCCTCACATCCCCATTTTTAAATGTTTACCCAAGGTGCATAAAGAGTATATTAATCCACCGATATGCCCCATTGTAGCTGGAGCTGACTGGACAACAGAACCAGCATCTATATATGTTGAGAGCAATCTAAAGGGATTACTTGTAGCTCAAGACATGCAATGTGTGCCTAAACCTTGTAAAGTTCCAATGTCTTTGTATATATTATTGTCTTTGTGTACTTTTTTTTTTAAACTTGTGGAGCTTTTCTCCCCGGGCCCCCACTGAAAATGAACATCCATCCAGTTGGACCAGCCCGGTCAACAAATGTAAAATAAAAATAAATAAAATACTTGGGTTAGCACCAGCTATACTGAAGGATTCACAAAATGTCCTTAGAGGTGTAGGGCTGTATAAAAGGGATAGTAACCATGGTGGTTGTTTGACTATGGTGACGATGGATATAAAAAATCTGTTCACCGTAATACTGAATAATTATGGCTTAGAAGCATTGGAAATGTTTCTTAGCAATAAAAGTGAGTATGATCGTAGAAAGAATTGCTATGTACCCTGATGAAATGTGTCCTTGAGAACAATGTCTTCTTGTTTGAAGATGATTTATACTTGTGGAAATGTAGTGTGGCCATGGGCACCTCATGTGCCAACACCTATGCCAACATGGTGTTGGCACAATGGAAGAGTGCTGTGTGTTTGGCAATAACCCGTTCCATAGATGTATCAATTTCTATAAACGGTTCATGGATGATGTCTTTACTTTTTGGTGAGGGAGTACTGAACAGTTGCATGCTTTCGTTACATATTTATGAACTACCACTGATTTTTTATGTTTTGCAATGCAACATGGTACTGAAAGCATTGATTTTCTCAACATTAGGTTGAAACAGGATACTGCGTCTGGGGAAATACACACTGCCCTCTATCTGAAGGAGTGTTGGAAGAAAAGTATTCTGCATAGATCTAGTATGCACCCTGGGCATGTTCATAGGAATGTCCTAAAGGGACAATACCTTAAAGCATCTAGACTTCACACTCAAGGGGAAGAGTTTATTGAAGCGGCTGAAACCATGGGGAACAATTTTTTCAGGACAGGGTACAAACAAGGTGAAGTGCCCACTGCACAGAGACAAGTACAGGATTTAAGAGAGGACATAGGGAAACTGTATTTATATAGGGGGAATCATATAGTTTTCGCACAGAGAGGATAGTAAGGATCTCAGAATGGTCCTTACATACTCTAGTGACATTAAGGGGATTTGTAATGTGATTAGGAATAACTGGAAGATTCTGATGTCAGATAAGGAAATGAAAGGAATTGTAGGGGGAGGTACCTCACTTTGCATTTGGAACAACCGTAATCTTAAGCAGCTTCTATGTGATAAAGATGTGAACTGTCACTCTGTAGTTTCACAAAGAAAAGGCACCCACCCATGTTGCAGATGTACTTGTTGTCAATTTATTTATAAAGGAAATGTGTTTTTACATGCACTACAGAAGAAAGAATATTATTTTGATGGGTATGCAGATTGTACCAGTAGGAAACATAGTGTATATGGCTACTTGTGAGCTCTGTGACTCCTTTTATGTGTGTAAAACCACGAGACAGCTAAAGGAGAGGGTGTTCAAACATTTGAGTGACATTAAGCAGCAGGATGTAAAACAAAAAAAATTAAGCATATTAGAGAACGAAGGACATTCTTTTTATTTTAGGGTAATACAGGTTATAGGTAACAACAAGAGAGGGGGAGATGTTAACAATTTAGTGGAGAAAGCAGAAATGTGCTGGATAGGCAGGCTGCTGGTATAGAAATCTCCAGGTCTCAGTGCCTGTTTACCAATTAAACCTGCTCTGAAAGGGATAAGGCTTAGGAGGCGTGTGTGAAATTTTGATAGAGTGTGTCACTAAATTGATTGGGTATGTTTCAGTATTTAAAAGTTTTTAATTGACTTGTTTTATATGGATCTGATGAAGGATCAGGATCCGAAAGCGCTTATCCCAATAAAGAAAATCTTCCATTTTACTGGTGTCGTATACTTTGATACCCTGGCCGTGGTGACTGTGGTAATTATTCTGTTGCTTTTACATATATATATATACATATATATATATATATATATATATATATATATATATATAGGTTCATAGGTTCATAGGTTCATACTAGGCTATCTGCCCAAGGGCATTTATAAGCCTAACCCATAGTTATGTGGCTTTTAGTTTGAATAAAAACTATGCCTATCATTTTTCTGTGCCTCTGTCAAGCAGTGACACTGAAGTAATCCCTGGGGTATATCTGCGATCTCCCATCCATTGGTCAAGATTCCTCTTGAACAAGGCCAGCGAGGTGCTCTGCCTCACATGTACCGGGATTTTGTTCCACAGCATAGGGAGTCTCTGGGTGATGAATCTGTCCCTCCAGCACGTTCTATTTATAACCGTGTCAAGGTTTAAGTCTCCCGCCCTTGTGGGCATATATATATATATATATATGGTTTACTATCAATCGAGGAACGGTTTTAACATGGGTCGAGGTGGGAAGATGGTTGTAGTGGGGAATAATACTGTACACCTACCTCGACCCATGTTAAAACCATTCCTCGATTGATTATAAAGTCTTCATCTCTGTTCGACCTTACTTCTAAAATCAGTGATGTTTATTGCCAATCAGTGGATTATATATATATATATATATATATATATATATATATATACATATAGTTTAATGGTGTGCACACTTATGCAACCAGCTTATTGTATGTTTTTTTATTTTTTTTTATATTTTCCCCCTAACAGATTTGTTTGTTTTTTAATTGAATTGTACATGTTATACGTCACATTAAAGTTGAGAAAAGTTTTTAAATGTTTTATTGTGGTCTAATTTTTTTATATCACAAAAACCAGGCATTTTAACAGGGGTGTTTACTGTGTACACTTTTTATAGCCACTGTACATTTGAGTTTCAGAGTTTATTTCCCTTAGAAAATGCATGCTAACACAAATCCTGTTAGACAAACCACTTTCTAATTTTTCAAGAGCAATATTTAAAAACTGTTCCTATTTTTGAGCCTTTGTTCCTCCTTTATTTTAGGCTTAACTAGGTTTCTTGAGCTTTGTGGTCGAGAGGTAAGCAAACCTCTTAACTGCTGCTGCCACTGCTTGATCGATCTCATTCTGTCTCACGCTCATCCAGACATAGTTCCACTTTCATGCACACACACACACACACACACACACACACACACACACACACACACACACACTTACTTTTCTTTTGTTCTTTCTGCCTGTTTTGTTTCTTTTAATTTTACATGCATTAAACAGCAAAAACACTGCTTAGCGAGTGTAAAATAATAGCTCGATCACTTTCACTCTCAATTTCATTCATGCATACACTCAAACACAGATGTAAACACATACACATAGACACACTTTTTTTTTCATTTTACACTCACTAAACAGCAGAAGCACTGCTTAGTGAGTGTAAAATAATGGTGGCCATTAGCTCCATTAGCAGTCCGAGCTCAATCTCAGCTTAATATCCTGCTGTGAAGAGGTGGACTCATTTTTCAGCAGGCATTACCCTGCTGGGGAATGTTCTTTCTCCAATTAGAGTGGTGATGTACAGGTCACCCATTCTGTAAGGTACATTAACGAACAAGGAGGTAACAGATCTTAACTTCTTTGCAGATGTACTGTGATAGCCTGGGAGGTAGCAACTTAGTTCATTTTGACTTCTCAGGGTTCATGCATTCTGTCAGTACAAAACTTGATTGCTCAGCATGGAAACATCTCAGTTACATCTGTCTCTTTTCAGAACAGGCAACTAAAAATTCTTTTCCATGGCTCCTTGCAAATAGGCCTGGAAAAAAGATGCTTTCTCATTCCCTTGGATGGAAAATTTCTTGTATGTCTTTCCATCCTTGCACTAATATCTAGAGTTCTTCTAAAGATCCAGAAGGGCACTCCAAAAATTGTGGTTGTGACTCCCTTTTTGGCCCAGGCAACAGTTGTTCTCCCTTCTTTTCAATCTGGCCAAGGGGAATTACCACTGGTTTCCCCCACAGGCTGGATCTGCTGTCACAATAGAGGGGTTGTTTGATATACTCCAACTTGAAAATCTTCAGTGAATGCCCTGGATGATAGGCTTTTCATGCCTTTTAGGAACTTTTTTGAGGACATGCAGCAGGTACTAAAGGAAAAGAACTCCCCACTGGGCTGTCTCATTTATTTATTTATTTATTTATTTGCAGTTGGTTTACCAGGATAGTCCATTGGGCCAAAAAGAATCCATTTTCAATGGAGTCCTGGGGAGAAAAGCTCCAGACAATATAGATTACAGTAGGTATTAGGCATATTTAAACATTGTTAAAGTCACAGTAGGCAAAATTCAAATGCAAAGCAAAACAGGTACAATAAATTTAAGTTTTAAAAGTAAGAATGACAGATTATCTGAAATTATACATAAATTCAAAAGCTAGAGTTATTTAATAAAGAGAGTTCAACATATGAGAGTGCAGAGTATTCTTATGTATTCATTAGTGATGAACAGTGAAATGGGAATTATGGATAATGAGAGAGAGAAGGAGATGGGTATTTGAGCATTCCCACTGGGAAAGTAGAAGTGAATGAAGAGATTTTTGAACAGATAGATGAAGGTACTAATCCATGTGAGAAGGTATTTTTTGTGAGCAAGGGATAGTTGTGTAGAGCAATGGGTCTTTTGGTTGGTAGCAAACTTGGCTATTTTATTGTAGCATGAGGAGAGTTGTGTTTTCAGGAGATTTGTAGATTAGTTAGTAGTGGAGCTCCATATAGAAGGGAGGAATAAGAAAGGAAGTAGAGAGAGTGATTTTAGTGGTGGTTGTTAGGTAGTTTTGTTGTCTATAGAGCATCCTAGCTGATGTGTTTTTTAATATTGAGTTGTAAATGAGAGTTGAATTTTTAGTTGGTTGTCAATTTGGACTCCAAGTAATTTGGTCTCTGTCACTAGTTCCAGGGGAGTGCAATTTTCACTAGTAATTGAGAATGAGTTTGTATTGAGAGAGTTGTGTTTAGAAGGGGTGAATATCATTAATTTAGTTTTAGTGGGGTTGAGTGCTAAATGATTTGCTTTCATCCATAGTTCAGTGGTAGAAAGCATCTTGAGTTAGTTTTATGAGAGTGGGGATGGTGGAGGCCTTGCAGATAATGGTTGAATCTTCTGCATATTGGATGATATTGGAGAGAGGGATGGCTTTGTGGAAATCATTTATAAATATGTTAAAAAGGAGGGGACCTAGTATGGAACCTTGGGGGACGCCTGTTGGGGTGTTAAGGAATGAAGAGGTTGCCTTTTTCCATTTCACTGCTTGATGTCTATTAGATAGGTAGCTAGAGAACCAGTTCCAAGTAGAGGGGGAGAGGTTGAGTTTGGAGAGTTTGGTTAGAAGCAGTCTGTGTGATATAGTATCAAAGGCTTTAGAGAGGTCAAGTAGAAGGGTAGAGACAATTTGTCCAGAGTGTCGGGCACTATTTACAGTTTCTAGAAAGGTGGTACTGCTGGTGGTGGTATTGCTTTTTGGTATTCTTTATATTAAGCCAGTTCCAGGCAGAGTAAGGGCCCATTCCACAAGAGCTTTGGCTTTGGTGGCTTTTTGGAAAGGGGTGGACTAGAAGCGCTTAAGAAGCAATAACCTGGGTCCTCTGTACATACATTTACAAAGCACTACTGCTAATGTACCAAGTACTTCTCACACAGTACAGTTCAGCAGAGAATAACAATGTCCTTTATTGCAAAGAAATATACATATATATATATATATATATATATATATATATATATATATATATATATATGTAGGAGATTAGGACATTAGGATGCTGTCTCTTCAAAAAGCAGAATCATACATCTGTTATACCTTTAGTGATTAAAAACAGTATTATTATAACAGTCTTAGAACAACTGCTAACCAATTAAAAAAATTAATACTGCAGCATTAATTCTGCTAAGATGTCCTGACTCTTTGTGTTTATGACTTTCCATAGTAGGCATGAGTTCTGAATTCCATAAAAGAACTTTTTACAAAGAACAGAACTTTATATGTTTGCCATTGCGATTATATTTGACAGGAAATAAATCATCAGATACATACTGAAAAACACAAGCATCCATCTTGTAATGAAAGCATATTAGAAATTAAATAAGTACTGTTGTGTTTCCTTCTCCATACTTCTCATGCTTTCACATTCCTCATCTGTTGCTGTAAAGCATCACTTAAGTCATATATTTCTTTTATGTTTCAGCAATGGATACAGGTTCTTGGATGAGCAGGCACCTTTTCACTTGCTGTCATACATTCTTCACATGCAATTTCCTTCTCTCCCAGACACAAACAGTTTTTATGCTGTTATTTCACAAATATAGTCGTATTAGTGATAAAAAACATGCCTATGTCTTGATTGAATAAAACACAATCTGAATACTGTAAGTAATTTTCAATTAAACATCTTCCATTTTCAAGTGTATATGTATAGTGTCTATGTGTGTGTGTGTGTGTATATATAATGTATGTATATATATATATATATATATATATATATATATGTATGTATATATGTATTTTTATATATATATATATATATATATATTTTTTTTTTTTTTTTATATATATATATAATTAACACAATCTACTGAAGTCTTGCAATACTTTATTTTAATTTTCTGTAATGTGATTTTTGTCTAATGTGGTCAATGGCATTGATTTAACAAGTGCATGGTTAAACTGACACTTTTCATGGATTCTAATAGCTTTAAAATTCAAGATTGTATCAGAAATAACATAAAGCCTTGTAATAAAATTATAATAGCTGTAATCATAAAGAACTTCAGGGTATCTCCTTTCCACCTGGAGGAAAGATTAATTAACCATGCTGAAAAAGGATACTGAACTACCATAAGAAGGAGCTCACAGGGTTTCATTGTTATACCCACAGATTCTGCATCTTTTATGAGCCCTATCATTTTCATGTGTAGTCAGGGGCTGTGGACGGATTATTTGTAATTTCTTCAAGCCGTTTTCTTTCTACATATATCTCTGGTTATCTTAATCTGTACAGATGTTATTCAAACACAATCCAAGGGGTTCATTAATAATATCTAAAAATACAGCATCTGGTGTACAATAAATGGTGCATCATAATTTGTATAACAGATCTGTACCTAACAAATTTAGAGGACCAAGCAGTTCTTTTAGCTGACCAATTTCAGTAGGAACAGGTTTAATTTCTGAATAGTCTAAAGGGATTCCAGACAATCCCACACTCCAAATTGTGTGTTGGGCAAGTGGAGAATGTTCAGGTTTGTTGAAGTAATCATAGACCTGGTAGCTCTTGTATTGACAAGAAATAGGTTGTTTGAGTTTTGCAATGTAACATCGACATAAGTACCATCCTAGTTAATAGATGAGGAGCAATATCGCTGGACACCAGCTGCCAAACAAAATACAGAGGAAGAAACAGATTCTGATTCTTCTACTGATTTTGATATATTTCTTACACAAATGTTTTCATTGTGGGAAATACTGTATCCAACAGCAGCTAGAGACAGCAGTGTTGAACCTTCCATAAAAGTAGTACATCCCTAGACTGCATTGGATTTTCAAACAATTATAGACTCTCTTCCACTTACTTGGGCACATTCAGCTAAATATGCAAAGATCTTAGAGACGTGTACAACTACAAAACCCGACTATTGAAGACTTGAGAGCAATATTAAAAGCCTGTACACTCCCTGACCTTTTCAGAAAGCTATGGAAAAAATCAAATATAGGTGATATCTGAAAACATGTAAATGTCAGATTCTTAACCACTAGGTACAACATGTTAAAAGCTGTTACAGCAGCATACCATTTGACCCCTAATTGGGCAAAATTTAAAGCTATTGTACAGAAAGAAAATGCATCTATTTATGCATATTTGCAATGTATGATGTGTTTAAAGCCCTTTCTGGACATTCAGAACCTATAGAAGGTGAGGTAACCAACTGATTGTCAGCAGCAATTGTAGAGAATTTATCTCCCATACAAGAGCAAATTAAAAACATTTGTTGAATTTGCCAAATTTGAACATTCATGAAATTGTGGATCAAGTGCAATACAAGGCAGACAATACACTTAGGCAAGAAAAAAGAACAAAAAAAAAAGTTGATATTCAGCTCCAGCAGTTTGATACTAACTCACAGGGATGGTGAAAGGGGAAGAAGAAATCACGACGGAAAAGGTAGATTCTGATTTTTCCAAACACAGTCCTAGGACAATATCAGCAAAATTATCCCTGTGCATCATCACAGACACCACCAGTGAACCACATTTAAATACTTGATCTGATGTCTGCTTTCATTCATTCCTCAGTAAGTGGGTTCAGATCCGATCCGCCTGCTTTTTACAACTCGTGGATACTGAAAACTCTTGAGCTCCTCCCTTACCCATAATGCCCTAGTCCCCTACCATACCTCAGATCTCGTTTTCCACCTTCGCATACGGATGTGTTAGCTGTTAGCTCGAGCTTTGCTGTTATTTTGTAAGTAAAAGGAGAGTGTATATATATCTAGCTTTAGTCCTTATATTCTATAATATATTCCTGTCTTACACTTTCTACACCTTTTAGTGCAAATTATTATTACTACTGTTGGTATTTTCCTTTTTTCCCTTTCTAATCCTACACCCTTGCAGTAGCTCCTTCATTTAACATCTTCGGTAACTTTTCACTTTTTCTTTCATTTTTCTTTTCAGTAGGAATTTTTTTCCCCAGAATGGCTGAAAAACCATCAGGGCTTAAAAAAATGTATGTCCTGTAGCCATAAAATTCCTCTGTCAGATGCAAATGATTCATGTGTGTACTGTCTAGGCTTGGCCCATTTGAATGTGTCTTGTGAGGTATGTAAGCCATTTAATCCTCAAACCGTAGTAGATCATAAAAGCAAACTTGTATTTGAAAGGACTACTGCCTACAGCCTTTTCTAAGTCAATATCTGCGGCTCATTCCCCCAAGAAGGCGGAGACAAATAACACCAGGAAGCATCCTTTGGACCCTTCCCGATTTTCTGTTCTGAGCTCGGCTCATACTGCAGAACCACCTGCTAAAGTATCTAAATGAACGAATGTAATGTCATTAGACCCAAAGGCAAAACCCTTGGATCTGACAGCTACTGATGCTAGATCTACATCATCAGAGCTGAAGAAGCTTCCTTGGACTTGTTATCCTTCGTCTCTGGATCCAATACCCTGCTGCCTTCCATAACCTGTCTTATAGAGACATCACCATTCCAGGACCTCTTCAGTTGCTTCATGTTTTCGTTCATCCAGAAGTCTGACCAAAGCAGATGTGGATAGATTGACGAGAAAATTCCTCTCAGCACAAATTCAGATGGGAGTTCTCCCTGCTCGTACCCCATATGGCCAGGAGATCATTACTAGTACTACTCTACCTATTCTAGCTCCTTTCACTGATCTCACCTTTGGTTTTAGAGCTTTGGATCTGAGAATCCCAGAGCTGACTGTGTCAGATCCGAATATAATTGTATCTTCCACTCTGATACCATCCCTGAGTGAACCATTTGAGTATGTCAGAACCGGATGACCCTCAGAGCTGTAGCTTCATTGCTGGATCTGAGGTATTGGAGTCAGCTCCGAAGTTGTTGGAGCCATCTCTGCCCCTTGGACTGTCAGCATTGGACAGCTATGCTCCAACCTCTGCCTTGGGTGGACTGTCTTTGAGATGGAAGGATGGAAGGAGCCGACAATCTGGAAGTATGTCTTTGGCTCTGTTGGAATCTTTCTGTTCGGGACACACTGCTTTTTAGGTAGTGGAGAGAGTTTTCTCTGTTCCTTCTTTCTCTGTAGAGTAGAATGTTGAAAGACTGTTGAAAGAAGTATCAGGGTATACTCGTATCTTCTCATACTTCTCTGGAACATCATGCCGAAGAAGTCCCTAAGAAGAGGCACTTAAACTCTCCTCAAGAGTTGCTTACAGAAGATACCAATTTTGATGAGGGGGAAGGGTCCCTAAGATCACCACCTGATGACACCTCCTTTGGAGATATTCTGGAAATCCTCAAGCAAAGGGGTAGCTGGTCTACTGATAACCCTTCCCAAGAGGATTCAGTATTCATGGAAGCCTTTGGGGTGGTCCATCTACCTCCTGGGTGACTCCATCCACCGACGAGCTCATTGATTTGATCTCTCAGCGGGAATGAAAGGAACCAGACTCTGTTGAGATGATTCCTAAGAGACCAGATAGGATCCTGGCACCATCTAAAGGTAAAGAATTTTGGAGTAAAAGTGTACCAGTAGATGCCATGGTTATAGCGGTGGATACAAAAAAGTAACTTTCAGAACAGAGTTCCTTTGTTCATTCCCCTAACAGAGAGTCTAGGGCATTGGAAAAATTTGGGAAGTGTGTATATGATTGTTAGAAAAATATGTATTAGTATGCATGCTTAGTGCATTCGAGGTTTAAAAGGGTTAATACATTTATTCTGTTCACACTGCATGAATCTGCACAGCTATTAGAAACTTAACAAGAAGCATTTGATTTCTGCTAATGTCAGCAAATAACAAGAAGTGTTTCATTTCTACTAGTGTCATGAGACTTAACAAAGAGTTATTGATTTTTTTGCTTATGCCATGAGAAAGTACACAGCTGTTAGAAGCTTTGATAAGGAGCACAATGGATGCTTGAAAGTATAAACCGTAGTCAGCATTACTTGTACCTAAGCTAGAAATGTACCTTGAATCTAGGCAAAATGTAACACATATATTAGAACTGCACAATTGAAGAATTGAAAGTTTGTGGTGGGCTAAAATAAGCCCCAAGGCCAGGTTGTTTTTCTCAAATGTTTTGTAAATCAGCAGTTATTCTCAACTAGTCAGCAATTAGTCTAGTAACATTTTCTGTAGAACAGTACAGAAAGCTCTGTCTAACTACGTCAGCAATAGAAGTAACATTTCTGTGTAACATGGAAAGAACTGTATAAAAATGCCATACAAATTATTAATGTCCAGACAAATCATTCTGCCTGCATGCTTTGTCTCCTTGCTGCAAGTTAATAAAGGGTGCCTTACTTGAACCTTACGTGAATTGGTCTTTGAAGTTTTTTTCCTTTGACAGATTGGTCCTTCGGACCGGAACCCTCTCTTCACCTCGGATCAGATGGGCCAGGTGGTTGAAACCGTATGGGGAAGAAACCAAATTGGTTCTTCTTATTTGAAAAGCCCTCTGACTGAATTGTTGTTCAAAAGAGGCCAGCCACTTTCTGATCTGCGACTGAAGGACGGGTCTCTGCGAATCAGGTGATCAATCACGTAGGCTCGGGTAAGGTGAATCTACTTTTTCCCTTTTTCTGTTTTAGATCAGGGACTAGATTTGTATTGTTTTTATCATGACTGTATTTTTGCTTACAAGTCAGGGACAGAAAAGATTACTGTCTTGTCATAGATCAGGAGAAACAGAATAAGTAGGTAGTCATTCTGAAGAGACTATAACAAAATCCGTGGTACCACGTAAAAAAAAACTAAGAGGTTACATAACGATCAAAAGGGTAGAACAAAATGGGTAATAGTTGCACAAAAAGACCCCAAAATCCGCCGTTAACAGAAGACGCAAAATACATGCAGTCGCAGCACCCCAACAATATTAAATATTATTCAAAATGGGTTAATAAATATGAATTTGACGGAAAATTTGAAAAAGCCTCACTTATCAAACTTATCAAACAGCTCAAAACTGATTCCAAGGGTTGGGTAAAAAAGCAACGTAAGTTAGGAATTCCGCATGCACACAGGTGGATTGAGGAAGTAAACCGTAGGGAACAAAAGAACAAAAATTCAAAAACAATGTTTTTAGATAAGGAGGACAATAACTTAGTAATAGCATCAGCACCTCCGCCTCCTTTACCAGAATATGAAGCAAGTGAACAGGTTAGTCCACCCCCACTATATCCTGTGGTCACTGATGAAAGAGGCATTATGAAAATAAAACCGTATATTAGAGATCCCATCGGGACCAGGTCTCGAACAAGGGCAGGTAACTCAAATGAAGGCATCGAGTTATATCAAATGGTTAAGAATTCACGATCTATGAGTGAAGAAGAAATATGACCACTTATAGAAGTACCCAATCCTCAGGCAGGACAAGATAATCAGGACCCAACTATTTTAGTGTATAGACCTTGGACTCAGGAAGATATCCGGAAAGCCACTGAGGGAATTCCACATCCAAAAGTTAATTTTAGAAAATTCTCAGAAGATTTGCAAGGAATGAGGCTGAGTTATAACTTAAATGGAGAAGAGGTAGAAAAAGTAGTTAGACAAATTGTGGGGCCAGATTGGCACATGATTAGTGGCAACTGGAATCCCCGTGCCGCTGCGCAAAGACCCCTCCCACATAGTACCGCAGAATTAGGCAACAGAGTAAAAGGTCTTACAGACCGCATCTCTGAAAAATGGAAGCCTAGGGCAGACTGGACTTGCATTAATCAGTGCATCCAACAAGAAGGTGAAACTATTGACCGGTATTATGCCAGACTATTAGAATGTTTTAATAACCACTGTGGAATGCAGGTTCCTGATGATCAAACACAGCAGTTAAAGAATGGATTTTTAAAGGGCAGTATTGCACCTATAAGCAGTTTTATTATAAAACACATGGTAGATCATCATACAAGCAGGTTACAGTCATTACTTGAATATGCTAGGCATGCCGAAAGGCATTTTAATAGCAAAAAGAAAAAGAAAGCTCAAGTATTTTCTGTAGAAGATGGAGCAGAAGTTTATGTAGTACAGTCTGGGAAAAAGGGCAAGAAAAATGCACAGGGAAACAAACAATCTGATCAACGATCAGAGGACTTTGAAGGGCGAAAGAAAAGGGGTGAATGTTTTAAATGTGAGAAAAGGGACACTTGGCAAAGGATTGCAGGAAAAATAAGAAGGCAACCACGGAAGACAAGGAGGGTGAGGACTGACTATATGGTAGTCAGGAATCACTAGAAGGGGATAGCGAAGAAAGGACAAATGAGAATGTGATAGAGGGAGTAGAGGATGTGACAGAAGAGATAGAGGAAGTGCAAGAAGTTAGTGACAGTGAAGAAAATGAAATATTAGACCTAGCTTTATTGAGCTTGGAGCTCTATTTAGCAGACATGAAACCAGAAGTTACACTCTTGGTAGAAGGGAGGGAAGTCAAATTCTTGTGTGACTCAGGGGCATCACGAACCTTGATATATCCTTCCAAACTGCCAGAAAACACAGAGATACCTGATTACATACTGGTAAAAGCAGCTAATGGACAGCTGTATCGGGAGCCCCTCTCCCGTAATATTGCAATAACTGATCCAGTTTCAGGATTGACTCAGAAAAGCAAAATTGTTGTTTCTGCAAAATGCCCAGTAAACCTCTTGGGCAGAGACCTCATGCAACTATTCGGTATAGCAGTAGTCCCAGCCATGCAGGGTATGGAAGCACAGTGACAAATTGATACCTTTGCAGTGCAGTCGGAGGGTGAAATGTTTTATTGGTACAGCCAGGACTTGGTTACGACTGGTCCAGGGACTGTGACCGAAGAATTAATGAATGTAGCCATCAGCAAGTTCCCCTCCCTTGACATCGATAAGCAACACCTGTTGCACTGTACCCTGTATTATTGTAACACACCAGGACCTGACAAGGAATATGATCAAGAATTGTTTAAGAATCATGCAAACTGATTGATATTGTTTAACCTGTACTGGGACACAGAAGGGAACAGTGTAGCCAGCTGTTCATTGCCCCAGGAGTTCTTTACACTTTATAAATCTAATTGATTACCACATGTTAGCTTAACCAAGAACAAAAGTATAGAATGGGCAGACCTGGGAGAAAAAGTCACGAAATGGGAGAAACAGACAGAACTAGAACTGTCAGAACAGGGAATACAAATACAGAAGTTGAATTGGATAACTCAGACCCACCCAGCCGTGCACTTGCAGTCTAGCAAGGACAGCTGATTAGCACACCTATTAAAGGAGGAAGAGAATGCCTTACAAAATATACCAGAGATTCTCTGGTCAACAGGAAAGTCAGATGTAGGACTTATTCGTACAGTGGGGACCAGTAACTATCACGCCAAAGTCAGCATTCAGACCACAAAAAAGACAGTATCCCTTAAGAAAAGATGCAGAGGCAGGGATAAAGCCTATTATAGCAGCCTTACTTAAAGGGGGAATACTAGTAGAATCTCCAGATTCACCATGTAACACACCCTTATTTCCAGTTAAAAAAGCAAATGGAGAATGGCGTATGGTCCAAGATTTACAAGCTGTAAATGATGCAGTAATATCAAGGGCACCTACGGTGCCAGACCCACACACCCTGTTGAAAAACCTCAACAGAAGTATTTTTTTGTGGTAGACATCAGCAATGTGTTCTTTTCGATACCGATACACCCTGATGGCCAGTATTGGTTTGCATTCACATTTCAGGGGAAAAGGTATACATATACGCGACTACCACAGGGGTATTGTGAAAGTCCAACAATATTCTCACAAGAAATGGCAAGCAACTTGGCGGGATTCACCCCACCAAGAGGCAGTCAGATTTTACTTTATGTTGACGACATCTTGCTGGCAGCCCCCACCCATCAAGATTGTAGAGAAGATACCATAGCGCTATTATGATTCTTAGCTGCTGAAGGACATAAGGTAAATAAAAATAAACTGCAGCTTTGGAAAAAACAAGTAAAGTACCTGGGATATGTAATATCCAAGGAAGGCAGAACACTAGATGAGGACAGAAAGGTAGCAATTTTGCAAGCACCAAAGCCCACTACCAAGAAGGAAATGATGTCCTTCCTGGGTACAACTAATTTCTGCCGGAGCTGGATTCCAAACTATGCTTTGGAATCTGCACCTCTGACCGACCTCATATATAAGAAGCCTATGGCAGCACAAGATTTGTTACAATGGACACCAGAAGCAGAATCTGCTTTCTGCAAACTGCAGCAGTTAATAGCATCCTCATTAGTTCTAGGATTACCAAACTACCATAAACATTTTTTCCAAACTGTAGATTGTAAGCAAGGTTATATGACATCAGTGTTAACACAACAGCATGGGGATAAGCAACGCCCCATTGCTTACTATTCATCACAACTAGAACCAGTGGCATGGTCCTTACCCCACTGTGTACAAGCAGTAGTTGCAGCTGCAATGGTAGTACAAGCTTCGGCCTCAGTAGTCTTATTCCACTCTCTCACTTTGAGAGTGCCTCATGCAGTCGTGATTATTTTACTACAAGAAAAGGTAGCATATCTTTCCCCTGCTAGGCATCTTTCCTGTTTGACTATATTGTTGAGCCAACCTCACATGACAATTGAGCGATGCACGACTTTGAACCCTTCTACTCTGCTCCCAACATTGAGCAAAAGACACTACCTAGAAAAGATCTCACGGATGTCCCCTTGGATGATGCCGAGGTGACATACTATGTGGATGGTTCGTGCAAAAGGGGTCCTGCAGGACAGAACCTAGTAGGATATGCAGTAGTTTCTGACACTGAGATTATAGAAGCAAAACCTTTACCACACAACTTATCTGCACAGGCAGCAGAATTGATTGCCTTGACACGGGCATGCATCTTAGCAAAGGGGAAATGTGTAAACATTTTTACAGACAGCCAGTACGCTTTTTCTACTGTACATGTTTTTGCGCAACAGTGGAAAAACCGAGGAATGATAACATCTACTGGCAAACCTATAAATCATGCACAGTTTATTTTAGATCTTTTAGAATCTATTCAGTTACCTCAGAAAGTAGCCATTTGTAAATGCACAGCTCACACCAAGCAACAAGATAGGATTTCAAAAGGTAATGCGAAAGCTGATACAGCTGCAAAACAAGCAGCCACAGAAGTATTTCTTTTAAATGAGGAACTACAACCCTTTGAGATTTTAGACTTAGTAATGTTAAAAACAATGCAGACACTCACTATGCAAGCTGAAAAACAAAGATGGGTAAAACGAGGAGGAATTCTTGAAAAGGGGCTGTACATCTCTAAAGTAGGGAAACCGATATGACCATCTAATTTGTTTAGATATGCAGCTTTGTTGAGCCATGGGCAGTGCCATGTCTCAACAGGGGGGATGGTACAGCTGGTGAACCAGGTGTTCAAAATGTACGGATTTACAAACTACTCTAAAAAAATTCTGTTTGACGTGTCAAATTTGCAACAAACATCATGCACAAGGGTCGTTAAAGCCCAAGCAAGGGAGTTTCCCTACACCACCATATCCATTTCACACTATCTGTATGGATTTCATAGAATTGAACAAATGTGAAAATAAGAAGTATTGTCTTATCATTGTAGATATGTTTTCCAGATGGGTGGAAGCCTTTCCAACCAAAAATCCAGATGCAGTCACGGTAGCCAAAGTACTTGTCAAAGAAATCATCCCTAGATTCGGCATTCTGGAAAGAATCTACAGTGACAATGGTACACACTTTGTAAACCAAACCATACAGCAGTTAAGTAAGCATTTTGGTATTTCTTTAAAAAATCATTGTGCATACCATCCGCAATCTGCAGGGCTAGTTGAAAGACATAATGGTATATTAAAAAACAAATTGAGAAAGTTAATAGCTGAGACAGGAAAGAATTGGCTGTATTGTTTGCCCCTGGCGTTGTTGAGCATGAGAACTGTTCTGACTGCAAAAGGATTGACTCCTTTTGAAAAACTATTTGGAAGGGCTTATTATACACCCCAGTGGAAACTTCTCATGTCCTCAGACCAGGAAGCTGATTTTACACTAGCTGAATATATGAAGAAAGTCATGAATTCTAAACATCTGTTGCAGTCAAATTCTGTTTCAGATGAAGAACAAACCGAAACATCGGAAGTGGCAGTTATCTCCGGGGAGTGGGTGTGGGGGAAGATTATAAAGAAGAAGAATTGGTCATTACCAAGGTGGGAAGGTCCATACCAGGTGCTTCTTTCGACACCCACTGCAGTCAAGATAGCAGAGCGAGCTTCGTGGATCCACCTGACGCACTGCAAACTAGTTAAGAACTTTGAAATGGACAAACATCTTAACTCCATCGGGGCCCTCAGCACAAAGTCTGGCTACAAAGGGGGGTCAGATCAATAGGACTGATCCGTCTCAACCCCAGTGAAGAAACCATCAGTGCTGAAGGTCCTATTAGGGCAGAGAGTAAGAACATATGTCTGAAATAAAGATGACAGCATCTAGTAAGATCCAGATGTACCTATTCGGAAGAGTCGGAGAAAACAGGAATGCAGAACAAGTTTCCTCAGAAGTATTGCATAATTATCCTGTTGACTGTACTAGTGACAATAATCTTTTTTGTTGTGGCCATTTCTTTTCCCAGCCACACAAACTGAACTGAATAAGCATGTAGAGTTGCACATAGAGGGGCACCCAAACATCAGCACTTACCGAGCAATCAAATACGTGTATGCTGAGACCTTCAATGTTTCGAATTGCTGGATTTGCACAGCTTTGCCTACAGCATACGGCGGGGGGTTATTGTTAACTTCAGTCTCCCTAGGAGCCAACAAGACCTGGGAAAACTTAGTCTATGATACATCAGATGTCACATCACAAGATAAAGTAGCATTGCACTTGTCTGTTCGACAGAAGGGGACTGTGTGTTTTTACAAAAATGACACAGTTCAGGTGGGTTGGAGCAATTGCAATGTGCCTGTTCCCTATAGATGCTACAATAAAACTGATAACACAGGTTCCTATTGCAACACCAGCTATGTTTCTTTTTTTGAACTGATGCATAGGACAACTGATGAAGTAAAACATAATGCTGACCTCTATAAACAACTCTTTTATAGTTGACAAAAAAATGTTTCATCCAAAGCCAGGACATAGTAAAGTTACTACCAAAGTAGAAGATTGCTACTTTGTATGTGGTAGGAAAGCATATAAGTGGTTACCTGAGAATTGGTCCAGCAGTTGTTATTTGGGGTACCTGGTTCCGGCCATACGACACACAGCAGATTTACCTCAGGGGAAAATTCGGAATGTTCGACGAGAAATCAAGAAACCTGTCAACCCAGTGGGGCAAATCAGTGCGGGCTGGAAAAACCATCATGCTGTGAACCTAGGGAAAAATGGACTGTCACATATGAATTTGGGTGATACCATCATCTCGTGGGCAGGTGTATTGCCAGCATATGGAGCAACGAAATCAGTCTGGGAACTGAGAAAACTGTCTAAACTTCTCGAAATAATGAGCAATGCAACCTTTTTCTGCCCTAGAATTGGTGACTGATGAACTGACTGCCTTGAGAACTGTAGTGCTTCAAAACCGCATGGCTCTTGACTTCACCCTAGCGGAGAGAGGAGGTACTTGCACTTTAATCCAGGAGGAGTGCTGTTCGTATATTCCTGACCACAAATACATGAAAGACAATCACCTTGAGGTAATTCAGCAGGTGTCGGCTATGACCAAGCCAGGACCAAATCCATTGACGGACTTTTTCCAGAGATTGTTTGGGGGGGTGGGGCAGTATCCTAATGAACATCCTGATTGCCATCTGTGTAGGAATGATCCTGCTGGTGGTATATGTGTGCTGCTGCATCCCCTGCATGAAAAGACTGATTAAAGACTTATACCAAGGTGCTGAACTTGAAGAATTGTTGAAAAATTGAAAATGCTTTCATAAGTTTAAACTGAATGACTCTCTTAACTGCAAATCCTGAGTAGGAAGAGGTTAGAAGAAGAAAAAAACTGTTTATGCTTATTTTGAAAGTAGAATAAAAGTATTAAAAGGGGGGGAAATGTTAGAAAAATATGTATTAGTAATATGCATGCTTAGTGCATATGAGGTTTAAAAGGGTTAATACATTTATTCTGTTCACACTGCATGAATCTGCACAGCTATTAGAAACTTAACAAGAAGCATTTGATTTCTGCTAATGTCAGCAAATAACAAGAAGTGTTTCACTTCTACTAGTGTCATGAGACTTAACAAAGAGTTATTGATTTTCTGCTTATGCCATGAGAAAGTACACAGCTGTTAGAAGCTTTGATAAGGAGCACAATGGAGGCTTGAAAGTATAAACCGTAGTCAGCATTACTTGTACCTAAGCTAGAAATGTACCTTGAATCTAGGCCAAATGTAACACATATATTAGAACTGCACAATTGAAGAATTGAAAGTTTGTGGTGGGCTAAAATAAGCCCCAAGGCCAGGTTGTTTTTCTCAAATGTTTTGTAAATCAGCAGTTATTCTCAACTAGTCAGCAATTAGTCTAGTAACATTTTCTGTAGAACAATACAGAAAGCTGTGTCTAACTACGTCAGCAATAGCGTAACATTTCTGTGTAACATGGAAAGAACTCTATAAAAATGCCATACTAATTATTAATGTCCAGACAAATCATTCTGCCTGCATGCTTTGTCTCCTTGCTGCAAGTTAATAAAGGGTGCCTTACTTGAACCTTACATGAATTGGTCTTCGAAGTTTTTTCCTTTGACAATGATTCAGTGACTTTTGCAGTTAGGTTGTTGCATTATTTAGCGCACTTCACAAGACTTCAGAGAGATTTGATTAAAGAACTCTCTAAATCCTTCTCTGGGACCATTACTTCTGAGACAGGTTGCCTCACAGTTGGCTACCCCACAATCCATTTCATATTTATCTGTAGGGCTCACTTCACATGCAGCTGAAGGTATGTCAAGGGTGGCAGGTTCAGGCATTTCCATTATGGAGATGTGTCTGGATGTGCCTGTGTGATTTCTCGGAGACCTTCAAGTCCTCCTTTGTCATTGCTGACTTTGACTAAAGTTCTTTGTTTGGCCGCAAAGGTAAAGACACACTATCCAGTTGTGACCAAGATGGCAAGACCCTGTCTGCAGTGGGCATACATATTTCAACTCCTCAAAGAACCTTTTCTAGGAATCAGTGAAGTGGTCAAAAAAATGTGGTTCATAAAATCCAAGGGTCTTTTCCATGATCCACGTGGAGATAGTTCCCCCAAGGGCAGAGGGGAAACACTAATGGAAGATGCTGCCCACATGGCAGAGGAGGCCTGTAGAATCAAGGATCTATGTAAACTTTCTCTGATGGATCCTATCAACGCTCTTGAAAGGAGGCATGATTGTCAACCTCTGGAGGCAGTCGGAGGTTGTCTATCCTTGCACCAGCCTGGCTAGACATTAGAAAAGGTACGTGGATGCAGAGGATTATTTTTCAGAGGTTATATAATTCCCTTCCCCCAGTGATAAACAAAATTACTGATGTTCCACCCAGTCAGAGGAAAGAAGCAGCACAAAAAGTTAAAAAGCTGCTAGAAAAAAAATCATTCAGGAGGGTACCCCCAGACCAGAAAGAATCTAGAACCTACTCAAGATTCTTTTTAGTGCCAAAGAAAACAGGGAATTGGAGACTACTTTTGGATCTCAACATACTGAGCAAATCAGTTCAGTGCACCAAGGTTCAGATGGTCACAATTTCATTCAATGTTGCCTTTCCTGCAGCAAGACGACTGGATTTGTTCAACAGATCTTCAGGATGCATACTGTCACAAAAACATGAACAGACAGATGACCCAGAAGATACCTACGCTTCTGTCTGGGAGCCTGACATTGCCAGTTCAGAGCTCTGTCCTTCGGCCTCACCACAGCCCCCAGGGTGTTCAAATGCATGGCAATAGTAGAAGCCCACTTCAGACTGCAAGGATTCTGGGTGTTTCTCTACTTGGGCAACTGGCTTGTAATTGCTCTGACCAGGCATCTGCTGATAAAAGCATGAGACTATGTACTCCAACTGTGCTCTCACCTGGGAATTACCATCTGTCACAACAAATCGCAGCTAGAATCATCTCAAGTATTAGAGTTCGTAGGGGCCTTGTTCAATACAGTTTCAGTGACAGCCTCCCTCCCCTTACCAAGGATATAGACTATTCAATTTCAGTTCAAGGTTAATCCAAAACTCTTCCCTATTTGCTTCATTGATTCTTCAAGCCTTGGGGTCAATGTCTGCTGCAATAGGTCTAGTTCTGCTAACAAGTTACCATATGGGAATTCTTCAGTGGACCCTGGTGACTCAGTGGTCAGTACAGCAACAGTCTTTATCCACCCAGATCAAAATAATTCAGGCATGCAAAAATGACCTCTTATTGGTAGATTCACTCAGATCAGATTTTACAAGGCCATCCTTTCATCCTTCCTCAGCTCAAGGCCATAGTGACCACAGATGCTTCCCAAATTGTGTGGGGGGCACTTCCTGAGAAAGACCGTCCAAGGTACCTTGTCTCCCTTAGAGACCAACATATATATCAGTGTTTTTGAAATGAGAACTTTGCTCCTAGCATTGCAGGCTTTTCAAGACTTCTTTCCTTCCAGGACTGTTGCAGTTCAGACGAACAATTTGTAAGTGGTCTAGTCAACAAACAAAGAGGAAGCAGATCTTACCCCTTGTGTCGAGAAGCTCTGAGAATGTCGAAGTGGCAATCTCATCTAATGGATTTCTGACAGCACTTCACATTCTGGGGAAATGCAACATGATAGCAGACAAGTTGAGCAGGTCCATTTTATTGCCTCATGAGTAGTCGCTCATCATGAAAGTTGTGGAAAAGATATTCTGCCAGTGGGGACAAACTTGCTGGAATCTCTTTGCATCTCCCCTCAACAACAAGTGCAGCAGGTTCTTTTCCCTAATCCCTCCACTGGGTAATCACAGAGAAATGCACTTATCCACGATTGACCCCCCCCCCTAGTCTTCTCTATCTTCTAATCCCCAAGTTTCTCCAGAAAGCATCTCAGTTGAAGAGCACAGTCATCCTTATTACCCCATATTGGCCTCATCAGATTTGGTTCCTCTTTCTTTGGCCTCATCTGATTCATCCACCATGGATTCTGGATCCAATTCCAGATGTCCTGTTTCACCCCACAGACATGATTCATCCAGTCATTTCAGGCCTAAAGTTGATGCATGTTCTCCACATCCATTGATAGGCTAGACAACACAGGCTTTCCTTCCCTGTCCATCATATTCTTTCTCATAAAGCTTCCATTAGTAAATTTTACAGAAGTAAATGGAAAAGATTTGTATTTTGGGCACAACAAAGAGATATTGACCTTTTTTCAGTACCATTACCTAAAGTTCTTGAGTTCTTGGCTTTAATTTTCAAATAGGAGTAAACAATTCCACCTTGGCTTCTTCAAAACTTTGTAAAGCGCTAGTAAGGGAATCTTTCTTCTTATACCCCTTTTAAAGATCCAACTCTACCATGGGATTTGAATTTAGTTTTACAAGCTTTAAATTTGAACCATCAGCTAAGTGTGAACTAAAATTTTTAACCTGGAAAACTTTCTTTTTAGTATCCATAACCTCTGCTTGAAGAGTCTCAGAACTTCTAGCCCCCTTATTTAACATTCTGTAAAGATAGGGTATCGTTACGAACCAACCCATCCTTCCTTCTTTTGGTGAAGTCAGAATCCAGCATCAGTCTTCCAGTTTTCTTTCCAAATTTCACAAACAAAGGAGAATACATGTTACATTTTGGATGTTCACAGAGTGTTATGCTTCTGTTTGCATAAATAGAAAATTTAAGAAAATCAGATCAATTATTTGTCTCATTTATAGAATCGAAATTGGGCAAAGTGGTTACCAAAGTAATTTTAGCCAAATGGCTAACTGATTGCATTTCCTTTGTCTACAACAAATTGGGTTTGCCCTTGTCGAAACCTTTAAGAGCTCATTCAACCAAGTCCATGGCAACTTCATCAGTATTTTTATCCAGATCTTCCATGGACGATATTTGTGTGCCTGCAACATAAACTAATCCTCATACCTTTATTACCCATTGCAAATTGGATCTGGTCTCTAGGGGAAGAACAGCCTTTGGCTTAACAGTGATCAGGAATATCCTTCCTTAGAGTCCTTCCAGGATTCATGTAGCTGGGGACTGTGTCCCACTTTTTGAGGAATGAATGAAAATTGCCAACATCAGATAAAGAAGGTCTTCCAAGATGGCTGTAAACAGAGTAATAGCTTAACTCTAGCTCTCCCATTGTGAAAACGGAAACTCAACAGAGAAGGCCAGTAGACTTCTGAGTTTATGGTAAAGTTCAGTAACTGGCTTTTAAGTGTACTGACTGGATGCCAGGAAAAAAGAAATACAGAGCACCTGGAAAAAATCAGGTACAAAAAGTGAGGAAGAAACACTGACTGGGGAAAGTTCTGCAGCTCTTCAGCAAAAATCAGTGCAACCTCCAGATTCTTCCTCCGGCCCCTGCTAAACTGACAGATATTACAGGGTCCCGGACACACTACCACTTGTATAAGGCCCCTGTTGCAGACCCCGAAACCATTTCACAGGACCCTAAAGGTGTGGCGGCTGCCTCTGCCAAAAACCCTCTCCCCTCTGAAAGGGAATCTCGAGCATTAGAGAGATGGGGTAAAAAGGTTTATACTTCTGCTACTCTTTCGGCCAGGGCCGTAAACTGTCAATTTCACATGATTCAGTACCAGGAATTTTTGTTAGACCAGCTAAATAAAAAACTGTCCTCTCCTGAACCTATAGACCGCAAGTCCCTTCAGGATTTGGTACATAACTCTCAGCAGGTCATTAACCATTTCTTAAAATGTGGCTATGATGCACTGGAGGCTTCCTTTAGATCAGCTATGACTGGAACAGTGATTCGAAGGCATGCCTGGTTAAAAGAACAATCCTTACCAGACCATGTTAAGTCAAACCTCCTAGATACTCCTATGGAAAAACAAAGTTTGTTTGGCTCCCCTGCACAGGAGGTTCTAAAGAAAGTGGAAGAAAAAGCAAAATCTGTCCAAACAGTGAAGGATTTCTTACAGGTCCAACCTCCGAGGTTTAGCAGAAATTGGCCTTCGAAGAATTGGTCCTTTCCAGACACCTCCAGAGCACAGAGAGGCAGAAACAGATGCCCAAGAGGCAGAGGTCAATCTAGGGGTGCCTACAGGGGACGTCAGTGGCAACCTGCCAACCAGAGAAGTGCTGCCACAGATACAACTGCAACTACTTCCACAGGACATACACAATGACTTGGCTCTGGTTCCGCCTACCAGGGAACAACTGGAAGCACCCTTGGGCGGAAAGCTAGCCTTATTTTCCAACAACTGGCATTGCATTACAGGAGACAAATGGACTTTACAAACAATAGACAAGGGCTACAGGTTTCACTTCCACACTCTACCAAAAAAGAGAGGAATGCCAAACCTACCACCAAGCCAAACAACAGAGGCTCAAAGACAAATCAACAACTTACTAAGGATGAGAGCTATAGAAAAGGTACCACCTATGGAACAAGGCCAAGGTTTTTACTCCAGGCTTTTCCTTGTACCAAGAAAAGAAAATCAATGGAGACCTATTCTCGACTTGTCCGCTCTGAACACATACCTCATGGTTCCAAAATTCAAAATGCTGACCCTCCAGCAACTTCTTCCCATGCTGGGCAAGGAGTCTTGGCTGGTGACTCTAGATCTCAAGGAGGCATACCTGCACGTCCCTATACGAACAGATTGCAGAAGACACCTCAGATTTCTTGCAGGATCAGAGCATTATCAATTCTCAGCATTGCCCTTTGGCTTATCTACTGCGCCCAGAGTATTCACGAAATGCCTGGCATCAGTAATTGCTCATTGCAGACTCCAGGGAATTCAAATTTACCCATACCTGGACGACTGCCTAATTCAAGCGGACAACAAGGCAAAATTAACAAAAGATTTGGAAAATGTCATACAACTGTTGCAAGCCTTGGGATACACAGTCAACATGCAAAAGTCAAGACTAGTACCATCCCAAAGGATAACATTTTTGGGTGCAGAACTGGATACATCAACTCAGATGGCTTTTCTCACAGAGGAAAAACAAAAACAACTACCAGTCTATTTCATGACATTAACAACACAAACTCAGCTTACTGCAAGGAAAGTCCTGCAAGCCCTGGGTTACATGGCATCCTGTATAATATTGATTCCGCATGCCAGGCAGCATATGAGGAAGTTGCAATGGTACCTAAGGAATGTATGGTCTCAACACAAGCACAGTCTAGAAGCCCAGATTCCAATAATTCCATGCCTGAAACAAGAATTCCTGTGGTGGGCTCAGGCCTGTCAGTTGAACAGAGGATTGCCTTTCCACAAACCACATCCAAGCCAGACCATCACCACGGACGCCTCAGACCTAGGCTGGGGGGCGCACATAGTGGACAAGTGTATACAAGGCCTATGGACCCAAGACCAGCTGAATCTACACATAAATCTAAAGGAGATGCTGGCAGTGAAACATGCAATCCAGGCATTCAGACCACTCCTTCAACAAGGTCACCTGCTGATAAGGACGGACAATACCACAGTCATGTGGTACATCAACAAACAGGGAGGTACACACTCATATCCTCTATGCCGGATGGCAATGGACCTGTGGAATGTGGCCCTGAATCTCAACATTCAACTACAGGCCAGATTTGTACCAGGAAAAGAAAATTCACTAGCAGACACCTTAAGCAGAGCTACCACGGATGCCCACGAATGGATGCTGCATCCAGATATCTTCAAAACCATAACAAAAAAATGGGGACTGCCAGAGATAGACCTGTTCGCCTCCCCACACAACCACCAATTGAAGAAATTCTGCACAAGAGCATACCACCCACTTGCCTGGAGGGTGGACTCCCTTTCCTTCAGCTGGATAAACCTTACAGCATATGCATTCCCACCTCTTCCTTTGATGTACAAAGTCCTACTGAAGATCAAAGAGGATCAGCCAAGGGTAATCCTGATAGCTCCAGACTGGCCAAGGCAACATTGGTACCCGTTACTGCGAAGCATGTCTCGGACACACGCATGGCCTCTACCTCTATGTCCGTTACTTCTAACACAGAACAACTACAAGATCCTACATCCAAACTTGAAAACACTGCAGCTAGCTGCTTGGAATATTGCATAAAACAAAATAAAACAGATTTATCTCAGAGGGTTAAGGACATTATCCTGGAGGCACGCAGACCCTCCACAAGGAAAACTTATTCAGCCAAATGGAAAAGATACCTCATTTGGAGTGCAGCAAAGGCGAAAATGTCTCATTGGCAAACATAGCACACATCCTGGAATACTTAGCAGAACTGTTCCACAATGGCCTGTCCTACTCCTCCATTAAGATTCATGCATCAGCAATTTCAGCAGAATACAACATGGATCCTCCGGTCTTCTCTCATCCTCTACTCAGGCAGTTCTTGAGGGGAATCAGAATGTAAAGCCTCCAAGGAAACCACCTTTACCTACATGGGATCTCAACTTTGTGCTGGAAAAGTTAACACTTCCCCTTTTGAACCAGCAGCAACAGCAGACTTACAGTTCTTATCTTGGAAAACTGCTTTCCTGCTAGCGATCACTTCAGCAAGAAGGGTATCTGAGTTACAGGCATTAATGGCAGTACAGCCCTTCCTTATCTTCCATCAGGATAGGGTGTCTCTGAGAACTAACCCTACTTTTATGCCAAAAGTGGTCTCCAGAGTATCATTGAACCAAGCCATTCATTTACCTACATTCTTCCCCAATCCACAGAACAGGGGGGAAAGACTACTACATACCTTGGATGTGCATAGACAATTACGCTACTATCTGGACAGAACTAAGACCAACAGAAAAACTGACCAGCTTCTGGTAGCATATGCAACAGGAACGCAAGGAAAAGCAATTTCAAAAAGCAATTTCAAAACAGACAATCTCAAAATGGATAGGAAATTGCATTAGATTTTGTTACTCTTTTCATGGAAAAGCAACTCCTGAAAATATCAGACCTCACTCCACAAGAGCTACAGCCACCACTACAGCTTTCCTACGAGGAGTGGCTACCAAAGACATTTTAGAAGCTGCTACTTGGAGCTCTGTGCATACATTTGCCAAGCATTATAACCTTCCTTTATACTCCAGATCCCGAGCAGGTTTTGCAACTGCTGTTTTGCAAGGGATCTTGACTACACCATCTTTATCTTAGTGCCTCCTCCCCCAGTTTGGCTATGGTATTCTACCCATATGTTAGGACTGCAGATGCATCCTTGAAGGACATAGTACAGTTTTGTACCTACCATAAATGTAGATGTCCGATAGGTATGCATCTGCAGTCAGGATTACCCACCCTCCTTCCCCTCTGTGGTATTCCTAGGGTTCTTACCCCTCTTTTAGCTAGCTGGGGGAATTTATTATGGTGTATTTGTTTGTATATATGTATATATATATATATATATATATATATATATATATATATATATATATATTATTTTTGATTCTACTGTTTTGGAATTATTTGCATTTATCCAAATTTAGCCTTCCTAGAGGGCACCTGGCATCTGGGGCAAGAAACACTGAGGAAAATGGTGTCGGCTGATGCCTTTATACCCCAGCAGCTATGACGTCGGGTGAAGTGTGACATCAGCCGAGGCCAGACCCAGACTTTGGAATCCGGCCGACCGAAGGGCTGCCTGAGGCAGGACAACCCATATGTTAGGACTGCAGATGCATACCTATCGGACATCTACATTTATGGTAGGTACAAAACTGTACTTTTCTCTACTTGGGCAACTGGCTCGTAATTGCTCTGACCAGGCATCTGCTGATAAAAGCATGAGACTATGTACTCCAACTGTGCTCTCACCTGGGAATTACCATCTGTCACAACAAATCGCAGTGGTCAGTACAGCAACAGTCTTTATCCACCCAGATCAAAATAATTCAGGCATGCAAAAGTGACCTCTTATTGGTAGATTCACTCAGATCAGATTTTACATGGCCATCCCTTCATCCTTCCTCAGCTCAAGGCCATAGTGACCACAGATGCTTCCCAAATTGTGTGGGGAGCACTTCTTGAGAAAGACAGTCCAAGGCACCTTGTCTCCCTAAGAGGCCAATATACATATCAGTGTTTTTGAAGTGAGAACTTTACTCCTAGCATTGCAGGCTTTTCAAGACTTCTTTCATTCCAGGACTGTTGCAGTTCAGACAAACAATTTGTAAGTGGTCTAGTCAACAAACAAAGAGGAAGCAGATCTTACCCCTTGTGTCGAGAAGCTCTGAGAATGTCGAAGGGGCAATCTCATCTAATGGATTTCTGACAGCACTTCACATTCTGGGGAAATGCAGCATGATAGCAGACAAGTTGAGCAGGTCCATTTTATTGCCTCATGAGTAGTCGCTCATCATGAAAGTTGTGGAAAAGATATTCTGCCAGTGGGGACAAACTTGCTGGAATCTCTTTGCATCTCCCCTCAACAACAAGTGCAGCAGGTTCTTTTCCCTAATCCCTCCACTGGGTAATCACAGAGAGATGCACTTATCCACGATTGACCCCACCTAGTCTTCTCTATCTTATAATCCCCAAGTTTCTCCAGAAAGCATCTCAGTTGAAGAGCACAGTCATCCTTATTACCCCATATTGGCCTCATCAGATTTGGTTCCTCTTTCTTTGGCCTCATCTGATTCATCCACCATGGATTCCGGATCCAGTTCCAGATGTCCTGTTTCCCCCAACAGACATGATTCATCCGGTCATTTCAGGCCTAAAGTTGATGCATGTTCTCCACATCCATTGATAGGCTAGACAACACAGGCTTTCCTTCCCTGTCCATCATATTCTTTCTCATAAAGCTTCCATTAGGAAATTTTACAGAAGTAAATGGAAAAGATTTGTATTTTGGGCACAACAAAGAGATATTGACCTTTTTTCAGTACCATTACCTAAAGTTCTTGAGTTCTTGGCTTTAATTTTCAAATAGGAGTAAACAATTCCACCTTGGCTTCTTCAAAACTTTGTAAAGCGCTAGTAAGGGGAATCTTTCTTCTTATACCCCTTTTAAAGATCCAACTCTACCATGGGATTTGAATTTAGTTTTACAAGCTTTAACTCGGTCTCCATTTGAACCATCAGCTAAGTGTGAACTAAAATTTTTAACCTGGAAATCTTTCTTTTTAGTATCCATAACCTCTGCTTGAAGAGTCTCAGAACTTCTAGCCCCCTTATTTAACATTCTGTAAAGATTGGGTATCGTTACGAACCAACCCATCCTTCCTTCTTTTGGTGAAGCCAGAATCCAGTATCAGTCTATCAGTCTTCCAGTTTTCTTTCCAAATTTCACAAACAAGTAGAATACATGTTACATTTTGGATGTTCACAGAGTGTTATGCTTCTGTTTGCATAAATAGAAAATTTAAGAAAATCACATCAATTATTTGTCTCATCTATAGAATCAAAATTGGGCAAAGTGGTTACCATAGTAATTTTAGCCAAATGGCTAACTGATTGCATTTCCTTTGTCTACAACAAATTGGGTTTGCCCTTGCCAAAACCTTTAAGAGCTCATTCAACCAAGTCCATGGCAACTTCATCAGTATTTTTATCCAGATCTTCCATGGACGATATTTGTGTGCCTGCTACATAAACTAATCCTCATACCTTTATTACCCATTGCAAATTGGATCTGGTCTCTAGGGGAAGAACAGCCTTTGGCTTAACAGTGATCAGGAATATCCTTCCTTAGAGTCCTTCCAGGATTCATGTAGCTGGGGACTGTGTCCCACTTTTTGAGGAATGAATGAAAATTGCCAACATCAGATAAAGAAGGTCTTCCAAGATGGCTGTAAATAGAGTAATGGCTTAACTCTAGCTCTCCCATTGTGAAAACAGAAACTCAACAGAGAAGGCCAGTAGACTTCTGAGTTTATGGTAAAGTTCAGTAACTGGCTTTTAAGTGTACTGACTGGATGCCAGGAAAAAAGAAATACAGAGCACCTGGAAAAAATCAGGTACAAAAAGTGAGGAAGAAACACTGACTGGGGAAAGTTCTGCAGCTCTTCAGCAAAAATCAGTGCAACCTCCAGACATGACTTCCAGTAACCTGCAGGAAGATGGTAAGACAACTGCACACAGAGCTGGGTAAAATAAACAAAACACTGATAGAGTATGTCAACACAAACAACAAAAGGCTGGAAAAAATGGAAGAAGCTTTTAACTGATATTCAGATAAGGTGATAAAACTGCAAAAAATAGAGGTTGAAATGAAAAAGAGGCTGACTGAATATGAGACTGCTCAGGAAGAGATGTTTCACAAAATAATCAAATTAGAGGACAGAGCACATAGGGAAAACCCGGGTTTCAGCTATACCACAGAAGCTGGAAGGAACAGACTGCATTAATTTTACGAAAGCACAAATAAGCAACTGGACAGATTTTCCACAGCAGGAGTTGTTAGTTGAAGGGCACATTGTGTGTATGCTCCAAACCTGACTGAGAAAGCAACCTAGATCTTACATAGCATAAGTGATATTTTAATAAAGCTATTTCTTGTTTAAAAAAAAGGCAGGAATTTAATAATTTATGTAATGTTGCTTAGGTTATATGATATATATGTTGTCCATTTTCATTCTTCCTCAAATTCCCTCCCTTCAACCCCCTACCATTTTATTTGTGACTTCTGGAAGAGTGAAAAGATGCTAAGTGAACCAGTGTTCCTGACTTTGAGCTCCAGATATTGGTTTCTCATAGCTCCAGATAGTGGTTTCTCATATTATAATTGTTTCTATTGTTCTAATAAGCAAAAAGGTCAGCAAACAAGATCTGAGGTATGGTAGGGGACTAGGGCATTGTGGGTAAGGGAGGAGCTTGAGAGTTTTCAGTATCCACGAGCTGTAAAAAGGGCCGAGTCGGATCTGAGGGTCGATTCCCAATCCACTTGTTGAGGAAGAATGAAAACGGACAACACCAATGGAGCATTATTGTGAGTGCATAACTTCTTTTATTAATTGTGATCAGTCTAGACAATGGCAAAATTTATGTCCAGTGTCTGTATAACAAACAACTTTCCAAATGTTCGGGCCCCACAGCAAGCTGAAAGAAACGTTTGTGGAATACTGCTTGTCAGCCAACAGTGTGGCAACAAAACCATTATGACAGCCATGAGCTGGACCCACATTTATTTCCATTGGTACTGATTGACAAAGATGGTCTTTGTCATTGTTACAGTGCAAAACTCATATATTCCCTTTCTTGTTGATAAAGGAGCTACCAGGTCTATAATTACTTCAACAAACCTGAACACCTTCCACTTACCGAATATGCCTTATATGTTAGATTTCCTAAAATGTTCTTAGCAAAAATACCTTTTAAAAGCACTGTCATTTTTTGTGTGCTCAGACTATTTTGCCAAATAACTGCAGCTGTCTCTTCTATACTTAAGCATATACCTGTCTGAATTTCCATCCTCAAGTCTCTCTTAAACCACTTGCACTGCTGCCCATAATAAAAACCCATTGTCATAGCTAAGAACTAGATATGCAATTATATTTAAATTCACTCACATTCTTAATAAAGGAATTCTGTTTTGTTCCTTTTCTTTTTATTTGATTAAATCCTGCTCTCATACCTGAAAAGGAGGTTTTGTCCTTCTGATAAGAATACTCTGCCCTTGTATTTGTTGATTACATGGCTTTGTATTAGTGTACTATTAGTTTACTGCCTCGCAGGCCATTCCGTGCAGAGGTAGGCATGGTCTTTCTGATTGGAGGGGGCGTGTCATCGTAGGGAAATGATACATGATTGACAGCCATGCAGATGCGGCATGAATGTTCATTGCCTAAATGTACTTTACCCTTTTTCTCACTGTAGTGTGATCTCGGAGTTGTTATATTTAATTTGGGGGAGGTGCATGGGGGGCTTGCATCCCATCAAAATTGAAAGAAAAATTATTTGCAGTTCTAGTGTAATTATTTTTTTTCTCCTGCACCCCCAGTGTAGGGGGGTGTGCCCCCCACACCACCCACTACTTGAATATACCAACTCCGAGATCACACTACATTGAGGAAAATGGTAAACTGTGAACAGACAATGAATATTCATACTGCTGTCAGTATGAATATTACTTGTTTACTAAGACGTCAATGACTGTTGGTGGGTGGGGTTTAGGCGAGACTTGCTACTGTGCATCTTGCAAGGTACTACACTAATACAAAGCAGATTACATCTGCTAGCACGCAGTGAAGTAAAATATACGCTGCTAGTATCGTTAATTGCACATGCATAAAATTTTCCAAATTCATACAATTAAACAGCTCACATACAATTAAATTTAATTGAGAAGTTATTAGTAAAGCTTACCTATAGAAACTTTAAACTCTGCTGATGATAGAGAAGGAAATTATGTACTGATACACCAGAAACTTGCCTGACAGAAAAACTGTCACAGTGGGCCCAGAAGCAATTTCTAATGCAACACACAAAGGGCTCAGAAACCAAAATATATGGCACCAAACTGTTAAGGTACCAAATAATTTTCACGTGACACTGTTCAGCAGAGAATAACAATCTCTTCTATTGCAAAGAAAGGTATTTACGTGGGATACTATACAAATATTAGAATCCTATATCCTTTATACCTTTTCTGGTTAAAAGCAGCATTATTGTAAGTGTCTTGGAACCCATCCATCTCTGCTCAACCCCTTATTCCCATTTTGTACATGAGGTCGAGTGTCATTTCAACAGTGATGATCATCTTGCTCCAAGGATTCCACCACCATGTGGCTAGCTCTACTGCAATAATTAATTTGTACCACACACACGCACACACAATCTTACTTGGCCAATTTAAAGTGTCAAGTCCACCTACTGCATATATTTGGAATGTGGGAAAAAACAGGAGCACCTGGAGAAAACCCGCATAATTTCAGGGAAGACATGCAGACTCTACACAAAAGGCACCCCAGCCAAGAATTGAACCAGAGGACCTCTTCCTGTGAGGCGACAACACTAACCAATGCACCGCCAATTGGTCAGTGATGCTTCTAAGATTGTTACATCAATCTTAAGATTGTAAGATTGGTGTAACAGTCTTAGTACCATCACTGACCAATTAAAAATTAAAACTTCGACATTAATTCTGCTAAGATCTCCTAACTCTTTGTTTTTGACTTTCCATATTAGGCATGAGTTCCAAATTCCATGAAAGAACTTTCTGCAGAGAACAGAACTTCTACACTATTGCCATGCTAGCATATTTGGCAGGAAGTAACTCGTCAGATGCATACTGAAAAGCATTCAGGAATCCATCTTGTAAATGTATTAGAAATTAAATAAGCACTCTGTCATATTTCTTTCAGTGTGTGCCTTACCCTTCACACTACAAAATGCATTTCTTTTCAAGGTCTAGAACAGGCTTTGCTAGGACTATTCTCGAGGGGATTATGGCCTGTTAGTTTATTGGCCTCCTCCCTTTTTCAGATTTCTAAGCTATCGTAACCTACCCACGTATCTCTGGCTATTGCAACAGTGCTCTATACATTGAACATAGTGCAGTTATGCAAGTAAACTTACCATTATAATACATCACTGTTGCAGTAATGCTCCCCAACCTCATTATTCACTTTGCTCCCTTCAGCGATCCTTTTCCAGGAATTAGAGAGGTAACAAGGGTCTTTTGTATAAGAAATTTAAGAATTATTTTTCCACTCACTTTGGACATGGCCCCACATTTACAGAGGGTGGAATTTCAATGGATGCCACCACCAGGCAAGGGTGGTACTCAGAATCAGGGGTTTATAAGCCTCTTTTCAAGGTAACACTTTCAGCTGTCCTGAAACCGGAGACAGCTGGAGGATGTTTCTCCCTTCTGCCCTCAGTATTGGTTGACTATCACAGATGATTCCTGAGTGAAGAAAATATATAGAGAATACATCATTCTATTTGTTTCTACCCCAAAACAAAGTACAGAGGCCTTTCCAGATCAGATGTTCCACCTCACCAAAAGAGGGTTGCAACACAAGAAATTTTGCAGTTTCTTCAAAATAGATCCGTCCAAGCGGTCTTAGCAGACAAGAGGGGAGCTAGAGTCTTCTCAAGCTTATTTTTAGTTCCAAAGTAAAACAAGGTCCTCAGGCTCGTTCTAGACCCCGGAGGCCTTCTGGATGGTTACAGTACAGCCCATAGAGAACTAGATGTGCTCAGTAGACCTGCAGGATGCCTTCTCCCACATCAAGATTGTGAGCCAGTCCTGAAGGTTTCTCTGCTTTCAGCTGGGTTCTGAAATTTGCCTTTTTATTTCACCATAGCCCCCAGGTTATTTAACAAATGCATTTTGGTAGACACATTGAACCTCAGGCTGCAAGGGTTCCGCAAATTCCCCTACCCAGACTACTGGCTCCTAATTTTAAGCATAAAGGATTTTTTTATCTTAGCAAGAAACTAGTTAACTCCAGTTGTGTTGGCGCTTTGATGTTTCTGTAAACTTCAAAATGCCTCACTTGGACCTCCCCCCCACCAGTTCTTTATAGGACGCTGTCTAGATACCACAACTTAAATTGCGAAGCTTCCAGAGTCAAGGAGCAGCTCTCTGTGACTACAGGTATAAGAGGTCCTCAAAGCCGACATTACTCCAACTTGCTTCATTCTTAACATATTATGCATTCTTGCAGCCTCCATTTCTGTAATTTCAAGGGTAAATGCTACTGTTATCTTCACTTTGTCATATCATCAAATCCATTTCTCTTAATTCAGAAACCCATGCCCCGGAACTGATTTTCACTGATACACGAATAGTTTTACTAGCATCCCCCAGCTGTATACATTATTTTCTGACAACTACTCACCTTCCACCTCTATACTTCTAATATAAACCTTATGACAGTTTTATATATATAATTGTCTATGAACTTGCATTACACCTCAACTCTTAACTGAAATATTAACATTTTATGCCCTGTCTAGTTCCTTCCCTCACTTTCATTTATTTGAATTTCTAAGCACCGATCACATGATCTGTTATATATCTGAGAAACCTAGTAACACACCTCTACATATGCTCAATGCTGAACATCTACTAGACTTCCAGGATGGCTGCATATTGAGTAACAGCTTATTTCTAGCTCTCCCAGTGTGAAAATGAAACTCAACAGAGAAGGCTAATGTACTTGTGTTTATAGGTACATTTCAGTAACCGGTTAGTAAGTGCAGTGCCTGGATGCCAGGAATAAAGAAAATACAGAAGACCTGGAAAAAGTCAGCGGCAAAAAGTAAGGAAGAAACACTGAGTGGGGAGACTTCTGCAGCTTTTCAGCAGAAAGCAATGCAACCTTCAGACGTGACTTCCAATAACCTGCAGGAAGATGGTAAGACAACTGCACACAGACCTGGTTAAAATAAACAAACCACCGATGGAGTGTATCATCACAAACAACAAAAGGCTGGAAAAAATGGAAGTAGCTTTAAATAGATATTCAGATGCGATGATAAAGCTGCAGAAATCAAAAGTTGAAATAAAGAAAAAAGGCTGACTGAATACGAGACTGCTCAGGAAGAGATGTTTTAAAAAGTAATAGAATTAGAGGACAGAGCACATAGGGAAAACCTGAGATTTTGAGCTATCCCAGAGAAGCTGGAAAGAGCAGACTGCATTAATTTTATGAAAGCACAAATAAGAAACTGGAATGGTATCTCACAGCAGGAGTTGTTAGTTGAAAGGGCACATCGTGTGTATGCTCCAAACCTGGCTAAAAGAAAACGTAGACCTTTAATAGTAAAGATGCAATCCTACCAGCAGAAGGAGTTGATTGTGACACAATTGTGGCAGAAGGGCAAAGTACTAAAAGTGGGAGGCAGCAGAGTGTTTGTGGAGAATGATTATTCATTCCACGCCAAACAGAAGAGGAGCAAATTGATTCCACTGTTCAGAGAATGCGAGATGCAGGTGTGAGATTCAAACTGCTGTACCCAGCTGTCTTCAAGGTATTCTTCCCTGGAGGGACAAAATAATTTTTTGATGAAGTGCATGCTAAGGAGGAAATACAAAAGTTTGTCCAACAAAAAGGGAGCTGGGAAACAGAAGGAGATTCTGCTTCCTCTTCTTCTGGTAATAAAGTCCACAGAGGAACTGTACCTGTGAAACATTTTCCACTGTTTCAACAGAAAATGTTGGAGAGAGGGAAGGGAGTACAAGAGTTGACAAAAATAATTTGAGAGTACATTGGAAATGAAGCAGAGCGAGGATTTCAGAGATGAGCAGTAATAAAACCAGTAACTTAATATGAGATTACAATGCAATAACTATATTTGTGAGACATGACATAACAAGAAAATCTGGAAATATTGGACTTTTTCAGAGTTTGATGGACTTGTGGGAGACTGTAAAGCATATGCCCTACTTCATGTCATAAATGTTCATAAAAGTGCATTGGGAAGGGCAACAGGAAGAAGAAAGTTAACTGTAAGTAAAGATTTTTTTCTTAAATAGTACCAATTTTGTGGCATGTGGTTTTCTTTACATGCTATAAAGTAAAGCATAATGGAAATTGTAAACATGTGCTGCCGTTAGTTTTTTTTTTCTTTTCTTTTTCCCTTCTCCTCTTGTTCAGTTTTAAGATATGTAGGCACTGCAATTTATAAAAAAAAGCCTGGATACAAAGCATGATAAAAGGGAGATTAATGTGCTTTTTCCTCATACTTGCATGAGGAAATGACTGGATTAAATACCTTAGATTGATTTATTAACAAGTTTTAAGAGAGAACAAGTAAATGAAGAAGAACACTGAATGTTAACAGGCTTTTTTCTAGCAAATACATGTAAGCTCACTAACAATTCTGCAGCTGGTCTTCATGTTTCCATGGAAACAATGTGATAAAGAGAAACTGTCTGCCTGGTTCTTATGTCTCCTTGGAGACAATCTGATAAAGAGAAACTGGCTACAGTCTTGTGGAGATTGACTGGCGGAGGGAAAAAAAGTAAAGAGAAATTGGCTAAGAGATAATGTTCTCTGAAAACATTCAGAGGTTTTCCCAAAGTAGATAATGTTCTGTGAAAAGCTTTCAGGGATTTTCTCAAAGTAGATAATGTTCTCTGAAAGCATTCAGGGGCTTTCCCAAGGTAGTTAATGTTCTCTGAAAACATTCAGGGATTTTCCCATTTGGGAGGGCTATAAAGATAAGACAAAACCAGTCAGCACTTAGTAGAGGCACAGGCTGCACCGGCATGGATGACCTTTCTTTTACTGAAGTCTGTGAGTATGGCTCTCAATTTGGGACTTTTGTTCCTATTAGGAGGGTAAAACTTCAATATTTGAAGGTGTACATAGTTGTGTGTGTTAATATTAAGTTAATAGTTTTTATGGGGTATTGGGGGTGTGTTTGTATTTTTGTTTGAGGGCTTTCAATAAAAAAAAAGGTTTATAAGATGTGACATAGGCTGAAATGGACGTGACAAGAAACAACTATATAAAACTTCAACCTGCCAAACAGTGTATACATGAAACACAAAAGCTGGAACTAGACATTTAACAAAAATGTCTTGTACATAAAAGGTGGGAATAGTACAATTTTAATACAATGATGCTTTATTTAATGTCTTTAAATGTAAATGGCCTCACAGATAAATGCAAACAAGAAAGAGTAGTGAATTATATTAAAAAATGTAGAGCGCAAATAGCTGTGTTACAAGAGACACACTTAGAAAGAACTGAACATGTGAATTTGATAAAGAAAGGTTTTCAGAATGGTTATTCATCAGAATCCTGGGACAAAGGAAAAGAGGAGTACTTATATTAACTGTGAGAGGAGCTCCAATAGTGAGTGATAAAAGAAGATAAAAAAGGTAATGGCAGATTGGTAGTGCTAAGGGTCTACTGGCAAGGGAAGAGGATTACACTGGCATGTATTTACATTCCACCTAAAACTACTGTAATGGAGCTTAGGAAAATTCTGGGAGAAATAATGTTTGGCAAGGAATATTATTTATAGGTGGGGACTGGAATTTGATTTGCAGAAGTGAGGATGTGTATGTGTGTGGGGGGCAGAAGGGTAAATATAACAAAGGAGGGTAGATTTTTTTAAAATTTATGAAAATACTTGGCATGGAATATTTGAATTACATAACAGGAGTTCAGAATGAATTTGCATATTATTCTCCAAGATATAAAAACTGGACTAGGCTAGACAGACCTTACATTTCACAGGAACATGTACACTTAATTGAAGTTCTTGATACCCACCCAATAACTATTTCAGATCATGCGGCAATAATAGCTAAAATAAAAACACAGGGTAATGAAATAAAATGCTATATTGGCACTTTCCCACTTATCTGTTGAAAAAAGAGGAATTTAAGGAATGGGTAGTGGAGATTATTCAGGAGCTGTTAGGACAGAAATTTCTTCTGGAAATATAGCTAGGGAGTGGAATAAAATTAAGGTGGGGTTTAAAAATAGGATGGAAATAAAAGAAAGGGAGCTATGGTTAAGAAGTAACAAGAATTTGTGACTGACAAATGTTAAAGTATTGCAGAATGGGGGAATTTCGTAGAACAAGAAGAGGATCAACTGTAGAAAGCTAGACAGAAAATCAGGAATTACCTCAGTAATATACACAAGCTTAGAAAGATTGCTGTTGAGCAACTGTTTTTGATGATAACACTAGAGCACAAAAACTTTTACCACAATGACTCAGGCAATAGGAAGTAGAAAGGGCTGTCACCAACTTAAAAATTCTATAATAAAGAAGGTAACAAGATCCTGTAGAGGTATTAGAAATATTTCAGAAATTCTACGAGAGTCTTTATAAAGCAGAGAAATATGAAAATCAAGAAAAGATATGAATGGAAATGTTTATGGAAGAATTAAATATGCCAAGGTTAGAAGTAGATGAGGCTCAATTGCTAACAGTTAGGATAGGAGGAGATGAGATAAAAATTGTAATGCATAATCAATCTACAGGAAAGTCCCCAGGAACAGATGGTATTCCTGTGGAAGTTTGGAAACTAGGAGGAAAAAAACTGATAAAGATGTGGAAGGTTTTGTTTAACAATATCTTAAGAGGAGGAGAAGTACCACCGCCCTGGAAGAAAGCAGTGGTAGCTGTAATACCTAAAGAGGGTAAGGCTCCATCAGATCCAACTTCATTTAGGCACATTTCAGTACTACACCATGATTATAAAGTAACAAACTGAAACTTAGAGCAGACAGAGTTCATGGCCTCAATGAGAGAGCTTCTCTCAAACCAATTTTAAAAGCCCAATAATATATATGATAGATGGTATTTGTATACTTATTTAATGTTGTTAATGCAAGAAAACAAATATTGCTAGCCAGTATATTTATTATTTTAAATTATCTTAGATATTCTTATACATGGATTTTACTAATATGCATTTTATTTACTATCCAATTCATTAAATGTCTTTAGTTTAATATGATAGCACAAAGCTGGTGATTTATGTACTTGTATAATGAAGTGCTTCTGATGTATTTTAAAAATATTTAACATTAGCGAATGGCTAACAATTAAGCTACGTCATAATTGTTTATAGTATTTATAGTATTTATTTTATTTTATTTTATTTTACATTTGTTGACCGGGCTAGTCTAACTGGAGATATTTCCATTTTCAGTAGAGGCCCGGGGAGAAAAGCTCCACAGAGAATACATTAAGGCAAAACATACTAGAGTTTAAAGAAAGTTTTAAAAGACAGAAACTAACAACTCTACAGTTACTCATTATTACTAGTGAGTTTAATACTGACTCACATAGTTACAGTCAAAAAAATACTTATATAATTATAATATACTAAGTCTGATAAAGATAACTAAAATACACACAGTTTAACTCAAAAGACATCATATAAAGTTAAAAATACTTTGAGAGATAATGATAAGATAGGAAGTATGAGAAAGAGAGCTAAGAATATGAGAAATTAGAAGAGGTAGGTTGTAGGAAGGAGGCGAGTAACATAGTTAGCAAGCAATGAGAGCTAGAAGCCAGTTTATAAGCAAAAGTAATAGGAAAACAAGTGCAGAAGAGGAGGAAAGCCAGGTGGATGATAGAATAAGTAAGAAGTAGGAGATAGTAATGAAGTAGAGTCTAAGTAGTGGAAGGATTAATCAGGTTTACTACAGTAATGAAGTAGAGTCTAAGTAGTGGAAGGATTAATCAGGTTTACTACAGGTGCACAGCCAGTGATTTTGGAAGTGAAGTTTAATGTTTAGTTTGAAAAGAGGTAATGATGCAATGGTTGTTATGTTACTAGGAAGTAGATTCCATTTTCTACCTACTGAATTGGTGAAGAGGAGTTGCCAGCAGTGTTATTTGATTTTATGGAATTAGCCAATAGTTTAGTGGAGGATGGAGAGAGTTAAGATTATTGTAGGGGATTATGAGTTGAGAGAGTATAGGGGTGTTTGTAGGATGGTACAGAATTTTATCGGCAATAGTGACTTGTTGGGTTGCAAGATAGTTTTGGGATTCTGGCCAGCCTAGTAGTTTCAGGTTGAGACAGTGGTGTGTTCTGTAGGGGTTTCCTGTAGCGAAGCGAGCAATGTTATTATAGCAGGTAGTAAGTTTGTTAAGGTTGTTTTTATTGAGGTTGGTGAAAATGGGACAAGCATAGAGAAGAGAGGAAAGAAGATGGGAGTGAGCGAGTAGTGATTGTAGAAATGTGAGCGAGTAGTGATTGTAGAAATGTGCTTGTTGGTCTGAAGAAGCTATTGTGAAAGCGCTTACCAGTGAACGCTATTAAAAACATTTTTACCAGAAGAACCGTTGTTACGATTCAAGTTTCGTTTGATGCATGGTCGCACACACCAAGAAGCAATTTACTTTTGTTACATTCTATTACTTTTCAGTTGGTGTGTGGCGTTTACTCCGCCGAGTGCAACCTTTTTTCTTATTGTGTTATTGACTTTTTATACACTCATGGGAGACATGGCAGATGGTATTGGTACGTATACTAATCTGGAGTTGGACTATAGACCTCCAGAACCGGTGAGAAGGATTGAAGTAACCGCCGAGATACACGGACCAATTGGGTCTGTGGTAAAGGAAAATCAACAAATAGTAGCAGCAGGAAGAGGCGAAAGCCCAACACAGAAATTTATAGCGTGTATTCGTAACAAAGATAACCCGCTGTTTTTATATGACGCCAACTATGAAGATACAGTGGAAATGGATAATACAAATGACTTAGAAGAATTATGCTTGGCCGTTGAACAGCTGGAGAGTGATTCCATGAAATTTACATGGCTACAATTGCAGCGACAACATTTCGAAGTATGCATAAGTAGAAAAATAATACCCAGGGGTTTAAGGATTTTGAAAATGCCTACATATGGGGACTTGTATCCAGAACTTCTAGCAAGCTGGCATCAAATGAATTTAGAGGTGAGTTTTAAGTACATCAACTTACTCATTGACTTTTTTAAGCCAGAAGAAGAGAAACTTAGAAATTCTATCTTAAAACAACAAGAAGTTATGTATAACTGGTTTTTGAGTAGCATGGTGGATCGGGCATTAAGTACTTTATTAGATGGTATATTAGTATATGAGAGACGCTTATTGCAACAAAAGCATACTAAAATCGATAGAGACACTAGAGATTTTAGAGAGGGCCATGTCTTCACTTGGCCCAGGACTAATAGAGGAATGGAACATAATGACTATCGAATGAGGGCCAATGGTGAGCATTCACAAAACAAGAAACAAATAGACAGTGTGAATGTGTCACAGGACGGGACTCAAATTTCCTTCCAAGGAACAGATAACTCAGTGAACACCGTTCTGACTGCCAGTAATACTAATAATAAACGAAGAGAAACTTTGCATAATGTGAATGTTCCAATTGATAACACCAATGAGAATTTTAATATTCATACTGTTCCATCCTCGACTTTGCAAAATGAAAAGGGTCGACATAACAATGATGTCAATAGTGATGTAGTGACTATAGAACAACAAATAGTCAGGCCCAAGGTACCTATCAACAACAGGAATTCCATGGGTTTTCCACAGTTCCCGCTCCCCATATCTATGGAGAGAGGGGTGAAAAGAGACCGTTCTGCCAGTCGAGGCAGGACCAAGAGGAAACATTCACTAGAGAGACAGTCCAATCAGACTATCAAAAGAATGTGGCAACGGACAGTGACAACTTGACTTTAAACATTTCAAAGAGATTATTGACAGAAGATGAAATTAATCTGTTGAACAAAGGTCTGAACTTTATCCCCACTAGTACTAACAATTTAACAGATGTTCTAATAGATATTAAAATGTTTTTAAGGAATGTTTTGTTACAATATGAATTTGGTGCAATGCCTAATAAGAAAATTAATTTTAAGAAATCAAGTACTTGTATACCAAATAATCATCCAGTTATAGATGTATTCTACAGTTTAGTAGAAGATGAACTACATGAATATTACAGTTCAATTAATGTAAATAGATTCAGTAAGAGATATACTAACTTTACAGTTAGAGATAGAACAGCTCTCTCTAGTTTACAGAACGATTGAACTATTATGATCAGACCAGCAGACAAAGGTGGTCCTATAGTTATAATGGACTATGAGAAATACCAAGAAGCTATGCATAAATTGTTGAGTGACGAGAAACATTATAAAATTATTAATATCAATAAAGTTGAAGAAATTAAGTATCAAATCTTCAGTCTGATTACAGACTTAGTTAAAAGTAATGACATCATGCCCAAAATTCATAAAGATAGCCTCAATCCTCCGATGAGACCTATAGTCTCTGGGAAAGGTTGGTGTACTGAACCTTTCTCAATATATGTAGAGAAAGCTCTGAGACCAATACTTAATAATAACATCTATGTCCTTAAAGACACTAAACAATTTGTATTGGACCTGTATGATTACAGTAATCACAAGGGATTAGTTCAGACACATTTTTTGTCACTCTAGATGTAGTCACTCTTTACGGTAATACCTAATAATATTGGTATAGATTCCGTTAAAGAATACTTAAATTCACATAGTGACTTGGATCCGAGACACATAGATTTGTTAAGTCTTTTTCTGGAAGTGATATTAGAAAATAACATATTTGTGTTCGAAGTAGCTATGGGCACTTCTTGTGCCAATAGCTACGCTAACATGGTATTAGCCTATTGGGAAGAAAATTACTTGTTCAAGTGTGACATATACAAAAGGCATGTTTTATTCTACTGTCGTTTTGTAGATGACATTTTTCTGCTTTGGAATGGGAATACTATGGAGTTGGACAAATTTATTTCAGACATGAATTGTATGACTAATTATTTAAAATTTACCCACAAGTATTCCAATGTATACATCAAATACTTAAATGTATACATGGAAAGAGTCATGGATAAATACATTAATACTGGAGTATATAGGAAACAATGCCAAAGGAACAACTTATTGCATAGAAGGAGCATGCACCCCCATTACATTTTTAAAAACATTATAAGGGGACAAGATATGCGTATTTCACGATTGAATGCTACTGATATAGGCTTCCATCAAGCCATTAATATTTTTAGAGATAGACTTGTGAGTCGAGGTTATAAAGCAACAGAAGTAGGTAGAGGTCTTTTAGATTTAGATAAACTTAGGCAGGATAGAGCTGCACCATATTTTTCAACACATATAGAACTGGATAAAGTTAATGGGTCAAAAGACAAGAACATAAAAATACCAATGTTCTACACGAATCACAACAGTGCTTTATATAACATCATTAACAACCATTGGAAGATACTTACTAGCAGTGCAGAGATTAAAGAGATTGTGGGGGATAAACCATCTTTTAGGTTTAAAAATAAACCCAATCTCAAGAAACTGTTATGTTACAACTCTACAAAAAAGATGTCTAGTAATATTTGGAATACCAGCCCATGTGGACATTGCAACTATTGTAGTTACATCAGTCCTAAAGGCCATTTTATTCATCCTGATACAGGACAGACTTATAACTTTAGAATAAATGCTACTTGTGATACAGCGAACATAGTCTATTTAGCTGAATGTGAAGTGTGTAGTTCGTTCTATATAGGGAAAACTAATAGATCTTTTCGAACAAGAATTAGAGAACATTTGTATGCCATTAAAATACAATATCAGAACAATGTGTTGGCTAAACATGTTATGATGTGTGATAATTATCACACGTTTAAATTTATGGCTATAGATATTATCAATCCTATAATCAGACAAAGAAATATTAGGAACAACACAGAAAAAAGAGAAATGACTTGGATTCTGAAACTTAGAGCAGACAGAGGTCATGGCCTCAATGAGAGAGCTTCTCTCAAACCAATTTTAAAAGCCCGATAATATATATGATAGATGGTAATTGTATACTTATTTAATGTTGTTAATGCAAGAGAACAAATATTGCTAGCCAGTATATTTATTATTTTAAATTACCTTAGGTATTCTTATACATGGATTTTACTAATAAGCATTTTATTTAATATCTAATTCATTAAATGTCTTTAGTTTAATATGATAGCACAAAGCTGGTGATTTATGTACTTGTATAAAGAAGTGCTTCTGATGTATTTTAAAAATATTTAACGTTAGCGAATGGTTAACAATTAAGCTACGTCATAATTGTTTATAGTATTTATAGTAGTGATTGTAGAAATGTGCTTGTTGGTCTGAAGAAGCTATTGTGAAAGCGCTTACCAGTGCACGCTATTAAAAACTTTTTTACCAGAAGAACCGTTGTTACGATTCAAGTTTTGTTTGATGCATGGTCGCACACACCAAGAAGCCATTTACTTTTGTTACATTATGTTACTTTTCAGCTGATGTGTGGCGTTTACTCCAAGTGTAACCTTTTTTCTTATAATGATTATAAAGTGTTCACTTCTATAATAGCTAAAAGAATTTCAAGTAATGCCAAAACTGATAGGTATGGATCAGTGTGGTTTTGTGGAGTGGAGGCAATCATTTGACAACATTAACAGAACACTGATAATCCAGAGGGAAACATAATGTAAGAAAATGCCATTGTTGGTGGGTCTTGATGGATTGAAAGCATTTGACAGAGTAAGCTGGGAATGTATGAGCAGGGAAATGGAAGCATCTGCATTACCTGAAAAAATATCTTATGAGCAGGGAAATGGAAGCATCTGCATTTCCTGAAAAAATATAACGTAGATTACGAAGATATATTAGGGATCAGAGGCAAAAGTTAAAGAGGGTGGGGTCCTCTCTGATAATTTCTGCTAGAGCAGAGGAGTCAGGCAGAGGTGTCCTCTTTCCCCTTTATTATTTGCATTATATTTAGATCTATTGACAAAGAAAATAAGGGACTCAGAAATTCAAGGATATAATTGATATAGTAGTCAAGAAAAGCTTGCTTTATTTGAGGTGATATAATTTTGTACCTGACAAAACCAGAAGACATTACGGTGTTATGGAACGTTTCAGATCTTTTCAGGAAACAAAATTAATGAAGCTAAAACAAAGGCAATAGCAATAAATTATGTATCCACACATGAACTGGTTCAGGAATACCCACATTTATGGGAACATGATAAAATTAAATATTTAGGAGTATGGATTAAAAATTGTTCTAATGCATCAGCTAAGGATATGTGGGTAGAGACTAAACAAAAGATAACACAAAAACTTAGAAAATGGAAGCTTTGTTATATGGATATGGATAGTAAGATAACAAGCAGTTAAATGTTTTTCAGTCCCTTTAGTCTTGTACACAGATCAGGCATATTTTTATCATCCAGAGAAGTTGTAGGTAGCAATTAATAAAGAGCTGACGGACTTTATCTGGGAGGGGTAGACGGCAAGAGTCAAGTGGGATAAGCTGATTCTTCCAGTAGAACAGGGTGGATTGGGATTACCCAATTTGAAGGGGCATTTCAAAGCTACATAGTTAAGACTCCTGTACATAGCACAAGCAGAAAAGTATACTTTAAAGTGGAAAGGGATGATGATGAAACATAGGCGAAGTTTAAGAAACAAGGAGAGACTGGGATTTTGGATGCAGGCCTTTAAGGAGAACAACAATAATCATGCAGTATATTGTATCCATAAAGTAGCAGAAAGTATTCTAAGAACTAATGAATGAAGAATATCACTGCTGGAGCCTTCCTGTGTCCTGACAGAGTATAGAAAAATTAATAGGATTTTTTTTTTGGTGGAAACAACAAAACATTTTTTTTTTTGGATTGAGAAAGTTTTCTATTTTACTGAAGTAGACTGGGTAGCAGTTGTAGATCTGAAGGGGTAGTACCAGAGCATAGAATAATAGCGTCCTAGAATAGATCCTTGAGAGGGGTACTCCTGTGTTGGGTAGTAGCTTAGAGGTTTAGTCTGCCATAAAAACTGCTGTTTTCTGCCAGATCCTGTGTCCTGACAGAGTGCTCTTCAAACTATCTGGAGATAAACAGAGCTAAGTATATTTTCTGGCACTTCAGAGTTGTGTACTGTTAATTGTTGCTTGACTAATTTTATATCATTGCTGGCTGACTTCAGAGTTGTGCACTTTTATTTTTGCTTCACTGTATAGTTTTTCAGATCTCTGCTGAAGGTGTTGGTTTTCCTTTATCCACCCTCCCTATTCCTGTTGTGTTTAAATTTGGAGGCTTTTGCATTTGCCCACCTCCACTCTAGATTTGATCTGGGACACTCCCCCCAGTCCCATCTCTTTACCTCATTCTACCTAATAGACTCCTTCTGCACTTGTTTTTAGTTATTTTTAATTTATTGCATTTTTTTTACTAGTTTGGTCTAACATTGCTACATACTCAAGTGTGCTAGCTTGCACTGCATTTGAATTGTGTTTACTGCTGTTTTAGTTACTTTTCTAAATAAAAAAAAAATCTAAGCCTGTTTCCTACCTTACCTGTAACTAGTGTAGTCCAGATTCAGATTTGCTGTGTCCAGGACTTGTATGTAAGCTTCTGAGCCCCCCAAGCTTTCTGTGTTGGAGGGAAGCCTTCTAGCTCATCAGTGGGGGAGTGGTAAGCACTAGGTAACCTATCTACCGCATAAGGAGTGGTTCTGTCCCAGAAATTGTAGTTATTGGCCGTTTGGGCAGTGTTTCCATCTCTCTCAACTTTCTGATTTAAAAGCCCACATTTGTACTTGTTTCCCCCCTTTCCTGTAACTAGTTTAGTCCAGATACAGATTCTGAGTTTTAGCACTTGAATTTGCTTATTCATGATCAGCACTCATTCAGAACTTGTTGTAAGCACTAAATAAGCTGCTAATTACTACAGCACTCAGCCTTCCTCGTTACCTAGAGGAAAACAGTTTTGGTACTTACTTTCCTTGCTTACTTAGAGAAAAACAGCTCTTGTACTCACTTTCCTCACTTATCTAGAGGAAAATAGATTTTTATTCAGGCGTGTCCAATGGTCAGCTCCCAATCTTCTCTCCTGTCTATCTGATGAATCTGGGCATCTTGGGGCAATGTAGAAATTGCCTCATGTACACAGACAACCCTCTCCTCCTACCACCCAACACTACAACCTGTGAGAGGTGCACTTATCTAGCCAAATTGAAGGTAAAGCTTTCTCCAACCAAGACTGAACTTGACAGTCAAGAGGAGAAGGTAAACACTTGCACCACACCACACTCATCACATAGTCTCACTAAATCTACACCCCCAAAATCCACACATAGAAACACAAAAGCATTCGCAGAGGCTCTCAATAATAATCTGCTCACGCAACAGAGACCTCCAAAGCAGAAATGCAAGCAACCTCCACCCCCCAACACAACCCAAATGACACATAGCCCACAGACTCAGTGTGCCACTCAACCACAGCCAATAAGGCAAAACAACATACCCAACACACTAGTCATAGGTGACTCTGTAGTCAGGCACACTGATGTCCCACTCACCAGGCTAAACAAGGAGAAGGTTACTGTCAGCTGCCTGTCTGGTGCCAGGATCTGCCACATAATCCACGCACTCAGGTCACTCCACAACAAGTACAAATATGACTCTGTCATTGTCCATGTTGGTGTGAACGACCTGAGATGTACCTCCCTGGACTACATGAAAAGAGACATGGAAGAGCTCTCCAGTCTTGTAGCCCAGGCAGGTATGACCCTAGCCCTGAGTAGCATTCTGCCGTCACCAGAATGATACCGCAGTACAAGGACAAAATGACTGACTTCAGCAATTGGCTAAGCTTCTGGTGTCATTCTAAGGGGATCCAGTATCTATCTGCCTGGGATGACATGGTCGACAGACCCACGATGCTTTGCCAGAAATGGCCTACACCCTGTCACCCCTGGGATTCCGGATACTTGCTAGGGTTCTTGCCACCCCTATAGTGCCTTTTTTAAGCAAGGTTCAAATGACAAATTCACCACCATAACAGGAACAGGAAAGCAAACACTGAGGGTGATGCTACTCAATGCTAGAAGTCTAAATCTCAAAATGCACTCACTCGAGGCACTCCTTAAAATGGAGAACGTCGATATCTGTGCAGTGACTGAGGCCTGGTTCAAGGCTCCAGAGAGCACCCCTACACTACCAGGCAATAACTCATACCACACTTTTTGGCCATGTAACCTGGAACGGATCACCAAAGGCAGAGGTGTGTCCATATTCATTAAGGATATCAACACCACCAGGCTAGTTGCTCAGCATAATGCATCCGAGGTTATCCAAGTGCAACTAACTCTGGGCAAAACTGCAATCCAAATTGTAGCTTGCTACAGATCCCCCACCATGCCTCAGGATTCCCACTCCTCTTTTCTTAATGTACTGGAAAATATTAGGATTCAACCAAACACCCTAATAATAGGCGATTTCAACTACCCCACCATTAACTGGGAAAACTACTCATGTACCAACTCCTTCGCTCAACGTTTTCTGGAATTCATAAACTCCAGTGCCCTGAATCAACTTATCCACACCACCACCAGGGGCAACAATATCCTAGATCTAGTCATTACCAACATGAGTGACCAGTGTTCCACACCTGAAATCAACGCCTTATTGGTCCGATCCAACCATAAGCTAATCAGCCTAGATATCCACATCCTGCCCCCACCCCCCATTAAGGAAACCACAGTAAAAAAATTTCTCCAAAGCCAACTTCATGCTTCTTAAGACAGAAGTGTTGAACTTCATGACACCCACGCAGATGGACAGTACAGTTACGACTACTGAATCCTACACAATTGCACTTCATAAGCACTTACAGGAGTGCATGGATCGTGCTATCCCAAACAGAACCAAGACGCTATTCTCCAAAAAAAGCCAATCTGGTGGTCCCCTGCCATAAACAAACTGTACAACAGAAGGAAGAAACTGTTGCAAAAAAGAGTAAAATACCATGAGTGGAGGAGCTCCCTGGTCAGCCTCAGCAAGAAGCTGCTATCCCTGATAAAATCCTCCAAAGCTAGTTACGAAAACAAAATCACCACTGATTCTAAAGACAACAACAAAGCATTTTATAGCTATGTCAAGAATCTCAATGGCAGCACTCAGATCTGCTCTGAGTTACAGCACAATGGCACTAAATATACAGACCCAACTGATATTGCCAACATCCTGGCAGATCGGTTCAGTGCTAACTTTACCCCCCTCTCACCCCCTAAAGGGCCCATCTCTATACCGGAAGAATGCAAAGTTCCTGTAATCACAGCTGCACAGGTAAAAACCACACTCTCCAAAGCCAAGAACACAGCATCCATGGGACCAGACAACATACCAGGCTGCATTCTACATGAACTACAGAACGAACTGGCACCCCACCTAAGTACCATGTTCAATCATAGCCTCACGTCAGGCTTTGTGCCCACTGAGTGGCGCACAGCGACGGTTATCCCACTCCACAAAGGGGGGAGTCACCACGGGCCCCGGGAACTACCGCCTCATTAGCATGATGAGCCTGGTCTGCAAGGCCATGTAACGTATCATCATGGAACTTCTAAACAAAGACATTGGTAATCTCCAAACTCTGGACCCCACCCAGTTTGGGTTTGTAAAAGGCAGATCATGTCTCCTAAACCTGATAGACTTCCCTGAAGCAGTCAACAAAGCCGTAGACGAGGGTAAGGTGGTTCACACAGCCTATCTAGATCTTGCCAAGGCTTTCGACACCATGCCCCACTCTGGAATTATAGATAAACTCACTAAAGTAGGTATAAATCCCCATGTCACAAGATGGGTTGCCAACTGGCTCACTTACAGAACCCACACTGTGAAAGTAGCAGACTCCAAATCCGACTTCAGACCAGTGACAAATGGAATACCACAGGATTCAGTCCTGGGTCCTCTCCTGTTTGGGATCTACTTCTCTGAAGTATAGGCTAACACAGAATTTCGCAGATGACTGCAAACTAGGAGCCATAATTGAAACTCCTAACAATGTGGACATCCTACAAAAGGGCCTCACTGAGACAGATACCTGGTGTCAAAGCCATGGCCTCAAGCTCAATGCCAAAAAGTGCATTGTCATCCCCTTTGGTAAAGACTCTGTACCCATGAACTACAACATGGGTTGTAGTATACTTAACACCGAATGTGTGATAAGAGACCTTGGGAAACAAGGTGGACAGTAGTCTCTCCTTTGATAATCACATCGCCACAGTAGTCAGGAAATCCTTCTATGTGGCACACCTCATCACAAAAGGTTTCTCATCCAGAAAAAAAGAGGTCATTGTTCCCTCTATTCATCACTCATTAGACCCATTATAGAGTATAGCGTCCCTTTTGGTATGTACCACACAAGACATCTGCAACAACTGGAAAGGCCACAGAAATATCTCACAAAGAGGATTACCGGCCTCAAACAGATGCCCTAGCAGACCATCTCAAAAAACTCCAGCTTTACTCTGTCGCATATTGCCTACTCAGAGGTGATCTCTGCCTAACATACAAAGCTATGTCAAACCCAGAGCTGTTGGACATGCTCCACTTAAAGAAACCCCAATCCCTCCGAGCTACACGCTCTAGGGACCTAAACCTTGTCACCACAGTAAACTGAACATGCCGGAGGGATAGATTCCTGTCCCAGAGACTTCCAATACTCTGGAATAAACTACCTATCTATATCAAACAAAGCTCCTCATTAGCACTCTTCAATAAAAATCTTGGTGATTGGATGGGAAATAGAAAATTCACCCCGGGGTTCACTTCTGTGGCTCTGCTCGACAGTGGCACAGGAAAATAATTTTCTTGGGTGGCAAAAGCCAGGGTACCTTTTTGGCTGGGCTTGTATAGGCCTACCTATGAACCTATAAACCAACACGGGAATGAAGAAAGAAGATTCTGCTGATGCTTATAGGGATGACTGCAATTAGGGATACAGACAATAGGCAAGAGGAGGCTGGAATTTATTGAAGAAAACTGGCAAAGGAACCAAGGTATTGGGAGCAAATAACTAGAGAGGGAAAGATGATAGAATGGGAGGACGCCAAGAACTTTTTTGGACTGCAAGATAGAGATTGCCTTCGCTATCGGGTATTGATATCAGAATATAGGCAAAGAGAAAGAAATGGGTGGGAGGGTCCTAAATGAAAGACTAGCACTGGTAGAGTTTTTTAATAGAATCTAGAACAGAAGCTGCCATTAAAAAAGGAGTAATTAGTAGAGCATATAAAATATTGCATGATAACTATAAGAATCAATCAGAGCAGGTTAGAAAGGTTTGGGAAGAGACTGAATAAGTAATTCACAAAGAAACAATGGCAGGATACATGTATGTCTCCCAAATATGCAACAAAATCTAGAAGATTTAGGATTTTTGCTTGGAAATGTTTACATAGATATTTTATACCCCAAGTAGACTCCATAGAGAATTTGTCCGCAGGTAGACAGTAAATGTTGGAGTTATGAAAGAGAAAAATGTGGTAATTGGGAACATATTTTTTGGGAGTGCGGTGAGTTGGTGGACTTTATGGATTCCCCGCAGGATGCACTGTCAGTGATGCAGGGTGAGCATATTGGTCTGACAAGGGAGATGATTTTTCTGAGTTATAATACAGAATTGAAATTGCCTAAACATGGTAAGGCCTTGCTGTGTCTGATGGTGGCTGCCAAAAAAGCAATTACTTGAAAATGGAAATTATACTGGAAGTAGTGAATATGGTAAGAGAGATAACACAACAGGAACTGAAATAATTAGAAAAGGGTAGGAGCAAACTGCAAAGAAAAAAAATGGGAATTGTGGGAACAATACATACAAGGGAGGAATGAGACCTAACAAGTAGCAGGGCTTAAATGAGCTATGTAATGTCTGAGTGAGAAAGATTGGGCAGATTATAATTGATGCATAATGTTTGCAACTGGGAGTGTGTCACTATGATTTGTGATGTAAAATGCTTACGACTAGGATTGTGTTGGCGTGTTTTGTTTTCATTTTTATAAATGTATGATGGTTTAATGAGGATGTTTCTTGTTAAAAAAAAAAAAAAAAAACAGGAATTGAATAATTTATGTAATATTGGTTAGGTTTTATGATATGTAGCAATATATGTGACGTATAACATTTGTTATGTTACAGTAGTTTGATTACTTTTATATGTATGTAAATTTGTATATGTCACAATTGGTAATTCAATAAAGGTGTTTGAAAATTCTTCTGATGCATAAATATGTTGTACTGTAATATAATGTAATCTAATTAGCAAATGTACATGTAATTGTTAGTGTGTATTACTCAATGTCTGTTCATGTATATTACTGAACATATGTTTAAAAATGTTTGTAATATTTTGGAGCTTTTCTACTTGGGCCTCAGCTGAAAAGATTTTTTTTTACTAAACCCAGTTGGACATATCTGGTAAATAAAATAAAATAATACATAAAATTAATTAAAAAAATAAAATGCTAGTTGTACAGTGTACTGTTTGTGTTTAGTGGTCTCTTCACCACCCCAAAAGACTTTGCAGTGTGTTGTGATCATCTCAAATGGTGGATTCCATTCCCACTAGTCCAACAGGCATGCACATTTATTCTTCCTTTACTGTTGGCCACAGTACCACAGATGCCTTCTGTTGTGGTGGGGGGCATTATGAGGGGAGAACAGTTCTGGAGATGATGACAGTCCTACTGTTGTTGGTACTTCAGGACATTCTCCCCCAGGGTGTGATGTCCGTCCACACCGAAAATACTTCATTGATATATCAGAAGGAAGGAGGAACCTGCTTTTATCCACTGGGCTGGGAAGCCATGAGAGTATGGTAGTGGGACGTGTATTCACAGCAGTTTCTCATCAAAACACACATTCCAGGTTGGTTCACTCTTCTAGTAGACAGGCACAGTTGCTTCATTTTTATGCCTCACAAGTGTTCCTTCAATCTGGAAGTGGCAACCAGAATATTCAACCACTGGGTCTAGCTTTGCTGCAATGAGTTTGCCTTTCCTGACAAAACCAAATGCATCTATTTTACTCGTATCCCTCCACAGAGACCATCAATGAATGACACTGTAGTCCAGTTATGGCCACCTAGACTTCTGTATACCTTCCCTCCCCTTTCTGTCATGACAATTCGTAAAGAAGGCACCCCCTGGGAATGGCAACAGTCATTCTTATTGTGCTCTTTTGGCACATGCAAATATGGCTCCCCATGATTTGACTTCATCTGACTTAACTTCCATGTTTTTTGGAATGATGACTGAATTTTCTATCTCACCCTTCTGGTGAGTGTCACCCAGACATCAAGTCTCTCAATTTGCCCGCATGGTTTCTTCAGTTTTAGGGATGGCCAATCTGCTGCTTTAAAGCTGTACAAAATCAAATGGAAAAGGTTCTTTGTGTGGGCTATTGAAAAGATTTGGATCTGTTCTCATCTCCGGGACCTTGTATCCTGCAGTTGTTGGCAGGTCTTTTTTTTTCTACTGAAACTCGTCGAACTATGATTAATGTCCAGCTGCCTGCAATTTCCAACTTTCAGCCAGGTATAGACTCCACTCTATAGTCTCCCTCAGTGGCGTAGCTAGTGTTAGGATTTTACTCAAGGTTCTTTTTTTTTCCAAAGAAAGACGGGGGACTGGAGGCGATTCTGGACCTAAGCAACCTCAACACCTTTGTCGATCTGAAGCGTATACTACACCATCAAAAATGGCCAGGCGTCCAGGGGATCATTTAGCTTTCTGGCTGGGAGCCAGTCACTACGGATGCCCAGAGCAGATCTACTCTACTCACTCACAGGAGTCCTCACCCATCTCTCGAATCACTCCATCTAGCAGCTTGGCTGCTGCCTCAACTTTCTAGCCAGGTCTGATTCCCCCTTTACACGTTCAGAATATTTTTTTGGCTTCTTCTAAGCTTCTTCCACTACAAAGACCTACACCAGTAAATGGAAGATCTTTTTTGACAAGAATTGTTTTTGTGAGAGCTTCTCCTGCTACTTTAAAGAGTGCAGTTGGCTGCCATTCTAAACTATCATGTGGAAGAATGTCTGAGCTTCAGGCTCTTCTATTAAACACCCTTATTTAATTCCACTCTGACAGAGTATTTCCTCCAGACTAATCCATCCATTTCTCCCCCAAGTTTGCTCTACTAAATATTTAATCAGTCCATTGGAGTTACCCACCTTCTTCAAAAAAAACCACTAAATAAATTAGAGTATATGTTGCACAAATTGATGTCCATAGACAAACTCAGATTTTTTTTGGATAGAACAAAAGATCACAGGAAATCTGATCAACTGTTTGTAGCCTTTTCTGCCACCCAGTGCTGTCTTTGAATTTGTTTCCCCTCCTGACTCACCAAACATGGTTAAATGGGTCTCCTCCCCTGCAGCCATTCCAGTGTCCCAGTACTTGGCTATTTCTCCCCATTTTCCATAAATACTGTAATGTGCATATTGTTTTATGTTTTACTTCTACAATGATTATTTGGATTTAATTTAAAACTTTTATTTTAAATTTTGTAGCACAGACACTGATAAACATCTGCTAAACAAAGCAATACAGTCTCACAGTGACAAGAGACTTAGCATTAAATCTCCTTTGCCCGTGAAATTCACATTCATTGAAACAGCATTGAGACCCACTTTCAAAGAAAATGCTTCTGGCCAGTGACGAATAAAGTTTAGTTTTGAGTTGTTTTCATATCATAGGCCCTTGCACACATATTTAGGACCATGCAATCATACATGTGTTCTTTGATTTTGCTTTCCTGTTTGTATTAAATTATATTGCTTGTGTAATACAGCACATTTGTTAGAGCATGTTTTAAATTTATTGTATTGAACATTTTTCCAGTAAGCAATGAAACAGAACGTATGAACCAATAATGACAGAACTGCCCAATTCCGAACATTTCCATCATAAAAGTCTACACAAACTTCTGTCATTACAGTCCACCAACATCAGTAAATTTACGCAATCTATGCAGAAGTAAAAGTAATTTATAATTCCACATTAAAGATATCTGTAACTAACGAAGAGGTTGCTGCTAGCGAACAACTTTATATTTCAGAGTCTATAGTAAATCAGTGAATGCTTAAAAAAGCGAACGCTGATTGATCGACCCTAGTTCACTGAATGCTGAAAATCCCGAATGCTCGGAAAAGCGATTTTCTTCCCAGGGGAAAAAAAAAAAAAAAAAAAAAAAGCCCCCACTTAAATATACTCAGTTCAGTGATTTTTCCTGAGATTCAATATAGACCCATATTTCATTGTTTCATCTACAAATAAAGTGTCTGTTGCCCTTGAAGAATAATAATTGTACTGTATGCTGGCAATATTGCAGTAGGGAATGGATGACAAACTGAAAACAGGTTCATAGTTACTCGTTATCTTCTCCAGACGAGGACATTCACAGTACAGTATCAGCAATCCACCCACATACTGTGGAGTAGAACCCACAGCCTTCTGCATCAAAAGCAAGTATACTACCTGTTGTGCTACTGACAATGCTTTTAAATACTTTAGCACAATAGTGGTATTATTTGCTCAACAACAGTTGCACGTTACAAACAGACTTGGCATAAGCAGCACTAAACTCTTCCCCTGAAGCTCTCACCTCCTTGTAAAATGCACTTGATACTATATTTCTCAACTTTGCAGCACAAGAAATCTGGAAAAAAACAAAATTTATTTGGGGGGAGGGGACAAAGGCCCAAAACAAGGGACACATTTTAAACATTACTTGTATAATCTGAAAGTTGCTAGAATAAAATGTTTTTTGTTACCATGCATTTCCTGAAATATAGGAAGACTGAAACCTAAATGGCTGTCATTATTTATTGAATTCAGTCCTCAGTGATTTGCCAAAAACACAAATTTTAAGAGGAACAGACCAAAAGCATGAGCCAAGCCAAACATTTGGTGGACTCAACTCCGTGAATCACAAGTGGTGGTGGGGGGTCGAGAATTCAGGCTCTTGAAACACTAATCACCAGGTATCCATAACTGGGGCATTTTACACACACACACACACACACACACACACACACACACACACACACACACGATCGAACACTTACATATTCCATGAACGAAGTAAAGCAACAGCCTTAACAACACTTACAAATAACAGAAAATAAAGAAGCAGCCTTAAGAACCAAGAACACTAGCAGATCTAACACTACAAATTCCAGGAATGAAGTAAAGCAGCAGCCTTAAGAACACTTACAAATTCCATGAATGAAAGTAAAGCAGGTAAAGTGGAATGTTATATGCCGCTCTTAGGAAGGATGATTGATGATGGATACTCTGCTATTTAAAATTGCACACGTGGAAAGGAAGAACAGGATGTCGATGTGAGCGACAATGCATGCTCAGATGTGATGTGACACCAGACCATTCTTAAAGAACGCCATTAAAAAAAACAAAAACAGTACTTTTCACGTTTACTTTAATAAAACAAAAAAAAAAGTGCCACCCGGGGTGGACCGCCTCTCTCGCGTCCCCCTCCCAGCTACGCCACTGGCCTCCCCTAAGATTTGCAAGTCCATTTTAAAGGACCCTTTCTCCTGAGACCACCCATTAATAGACCTTACCCCAGCATGAGATCTCATGTTAATACCTCAAGTTATAACGCTTTCTCCATTTGGGCTTCCTTCCACTTCCTCCTTGAGGTACCTGTCATGGAAAACCTTATTCTTAGTTGCATTTACTTCTACAAAGAGGATTTTTTGAATCGTATGCCTTATTGTGTATACAATCATATTTGATTTGCCGTAAAGATATAATTTTTCTTAGACCAAATCCTTTTGCCCAAAATGTAGCCCTGGAGACAGCCTTGAATTGATCTGTGGATTGGCTTATTTTCTTCTATAGCTTTTGCACATTCTGTAAATGGAGCTGGACTCTTGCCCTTGCCCGGGATGACAGCCAGATGCTTGGCTGAGAAAGAGAGTAACTTCATTTTCGTTTCTTTTTTACTGCAGGAAGTGGCTCATTTATGCCTGGCTCTGTGGAGTAAATGCATGAAGCCCTGACCTGGGTGCTACAAGAGCTGGAAAGAAAGGGAGAGGAAGAGCTTGCTCACCTCTCTCAGGGGCAAAGTTGGTGGTATGTGTCCTGGAATGTACTGCGACTACAGTCTCTAGTGGAAACCAGGGATAAATGGGGCATTTGCCTCAAGGGAGTGGGAAAATGTGGGTAGGGCTTACAGAAGCAAGAGACAAGCCCTCATATCACCCCATTGCATGCCCAACCCTTGTGACCTTGCTTGCATGCACAGTAAAGTGAAATAAATTAGAAACTCTCTTGTGAGTGTTTAGTAGTGGCTTGATGGCAAGCAGCTATAGACAGAGAAAAAAAAAGATTGCTCAGTTATTGCTTCATCTGTCTATTAGTTCTTTCCAGGTGACATCTAAAACTTCTAGAGAAGGATAATTATCCTGTTTGTAATACTTTTTATGTATTACAGACTTAAGTTTGCTTGAAATTGTGACATTATAATGGTTTATTTCTCTTTTTTTCTTTTTGTCTGTATATCCCAGTGGATTTTCTGAGGTCTGTGGTGTAACCAAAAAAGTTATTAATCAGTGTGTCTGTGGAAGATGGATTCTAACCAAGGACTACTGCTTGCAGTAACGTTTTGTTTGTAGGAAAATTTTAAGGTTTTTGCCTACAAGTATCTGAGCCACAGTTAAGAAAATGATTCTTTGCTGGGCCCAAAATAAGAAGTACAAAGAGGCGTTTGCCATTTCCCCTGGACAATAATCCTCCACTTGTATCTGCAGCCATTAGGTTTCACCAACAAACAGTAAAGGCACTGCAAAGGAATGAACAAGTTAATTTAGCTAGTAGTGAAAGACCTAGTGGGCAAGGAATGAAAGGCTGTAGTTACCACAGTAGTCCTGCCACATGGCCTGAATGTGGCAGATGCAGTGAGATGTCATATTATTAGGCCCCGGTTCCATGTTATGCTTTAACTGCATCCTTACCTTTCCCTCTCTCCTTTTGAGGCAGACAATAGGATTTTGTCCTTGTCTCATAGCTGTGTCTCTGATTAAATCGGTGACACCTCCAGACCAGACACCAGTTTCCAGGTGTCCATAATAGATGCCCATCTTTTGCAAATTTTGGATGTGCCCTCAAAACAGTCCATTAAGTAGGCAATTCCATAGAGCTCACTACAGTTGGCAGTGGGCACATGAGAAGGATTTGGAAATGATAGGAAGGTGGAAAGAGTTCTGACAAATGGGACTGTTGTCTGCAGAGAACTGGCTCTTTCTTACCCAACAAGAAAAACAGGGCTGAAAGTTCATTATAGTTCTTAGTATATTTAGATGCTATTTTTTTAATTATTTATTCTCACTTGACGTTTACTGCACATTATGCTTAAAATGGTGTTTATGATTTTAGTTTTACTGGATTGTTATAATGTTAGTTTATTTTTATCTTGTGTAAGGTAGTTGGATTCAAGTCACCAAATAAATCAAATGGATTGGAAAGGGACATCTCTGTTATCATACATTTAAATTAATAAAGAATGAGGATGTTTTGTCCTATAAGCAAATCAAAGTGGTAGGTACTAAGGCAGTAGACGAGGGGGGGGGGGGCAAAACATATTCAGAACATGAGTCAACATGGATGCCTTAGGGTTTGACTGAATACTATTACTATGGAAAGTAAGATGGCAGGGCAGGAAGATGAGAGAGCTGTTAAGGAGTGGATGGATGATATTGCTGGTATTCCAAAAACATGCAACAGTGACAGGAGGGGTTGGGCAGGGTGCTTGAGTGTACATTGTGTGCTGACAGAGAAAGGAACAATTGAGGGTGGATTAACAACTGCATAAAGGAATGTTTGAAGTGGAGGAGGAGGAGGAGAACTCGGTGTGTCTTGAAAAGGACAAGGAAGTGGGAGTGGTCACTGTGACCACTACGAGGTAGTGCCAGCTATGACAGAGAAAGTAGGGCAGTGCACATGTAATATATGCCAGCATAACTAGCAGAATTTTTGTAAAGAATTGTGTCATTTGAATAGCAAACTGATTTGTTCAGATGCTTGTGTTAAAAATGTATTTATAAAGTTGTTTGTGTTAAAAGTGTATCAACAGTGGTTCCTGCTGGACAGAAAAGAAATATACATTTATATCAGATTGTACTGTTGTAACTGAGGAAATGTTTATATTTTAACAGAGGATGCTGGAAGGGGTAAGGTCAGCTCAGCTTACCTTAAGAAAAACAGCCAGAAATAAAATGACTTTTATTTTATTTTTTATTTTACATTTGTTGACCGGGATAGTCCGACTGGATGCATGTCCATTTTCAGCAGAGGCCCGGGGAGAAAAGCTCCAAGGGTAAGCAGATACAGCATTACATAATACCAGCATTACATATTACAAACAGACTATTTACAGAGATTACATAAGTAGGCAAGTTAAACAAGTTCCACAGGTTACAGTTAACCCTGAGTGCAAGTCAGGATTAAATTAAATTACACCGTAAACTGGTTAGCAGATTTTTACACATTCTAGAGAGAGTTAGCCAGCCTTGATACATTGACATAGCCAGTTAAGTGACAAATGTTGTTTGAGTCTAGTTTTAAATTGACCTAAGGTGGAAAGTAAGGTAATATCAGCTGGAAGAGAGTTCCAGGATCTATTTACAAAGTTTGCAAAGAGAGAATCACCGGCTGTGTTATTAATTTTTCTAGTCTGAATTAGTAGTTTGTTAGAGGATCGAAGTGGTCTAGGATTGTTATAGGGGATGATAATATTTTTAAGTGCAGGAGTATTGTCTGGATTATAGAGGATTTTATAGGCCATAATCAGTTGGTTATACTGGATTAGGCTGGGTAGTTCAAGCCACCAAAGCTGATTTAGATTGATGCAATGATGTGTCCTAAAAGGCAGCCCAGTGGCAAACCTGGCAATGTGGTTGTAGCAAATTGAGAATTTGTTAAGGACATTCTTGTTTAAATTTGAGAGTAGAGGGGATGCATACAGAAGAGTTGAAAGAAGGTGAGAGCGAGCTATGGCAATTTTAGCTGGAGGGGTTAGGAAGGCTTTTATTCTGTAAAGTGACCCTAGTTTTTTATTGATGGTTTTGATAGTTTGGTTAACATGTAAGTCAAATTTTAGATTATTGTCTATGATGACACCTAATAGTTTTGTAGAGGGGTCAGGGGAGATTATTGTGCCATCATTTGATTTTATCGTAAAGGTGAAAGCGGTAGACCTATGTGTTGGTGAAAATAACAGCATTTTAGTTTTTTGGGGATTTAGGATCAGACGATGTTCAGAAAGCCAGTTTTCTATCGTATTAAAGGTGTCTGGGTAGCTGACCATAACTCTGCTGGAGATGTGGCTGAGCAAATCAGAGTAGAGTCATCAGCATATTGGATACAGCTGACTTTTGGGATGACAGTATAAAGGTTGTTAATGAAGATGGAGAACAGCAAGGGTCCTAGTTTAGAGCCTTGTGGTACTCCAAGAGTGTTAGGTAGAAGGTTAGAGAGTTTGTTCTGCCAGAGGACAGCCTGCTGTCGACCATTCAGGTAGGATTGAAACCACTGAAGGGCTCTAGTATCTAGACAGAATGTTTGCAGGGTGTGGATTAAACGTTGGTGATCAAACATATCGAATGCCTTGGAAAGATCCATGAAGAGGGCCGAGGCTATATAATTATTGTTGCGATTATGGTTTATGGTGTTGGTAAAGGCTAGGAGGGCTGAAGTAGTGCTGTGATGAGGACGGAAGCCATGCTGAGTGTCTGCCATAAGGTGATTCTGGATTAGGTGGTGCATGAGTTGTCTATGAATACATTTTTCCATAATATTTGCAAGTGGAGAGAGTATAGCTATTGGCCTATAATTAGAGAATTCAGTAGAGCTGTCTCCTTTGTGAAGTGGGATTACATAGGATATTTTCCAGATGGTTTGAATTTTAGCTTCTATATGGTTCGATTGATTAGTATTGAGACGGGGTAAGCAATAGCATCAGCTGATTTTTGTAGGCACTCAGCAGGGAGTTGATCAGCAGAAAGTCTATTGGGTTTTAATTTTTTGATCAAGGTACGGATAAGTGAAGTGGCGACTGGTTGGAAGCTGAATGTGAGTAGGTTTCTAGGGGTGCTACTTTCAGGACCAGGGGAGCAAGGAGGTAGTTGGCTAGCTAGGGCTTGAATTGTCTCAGTAAAGAATCAGTTAAAACTGTCAAAAACATCTTCAGGGGTTTTATCAATAGTAGCAGCAGGGATTGGGGTTGAAGTTTGTCCAGGATGTAGTAGATTATTTAAACCTGCCCAAAACATCTGAGGGTTATTTTGATTTACTGTCTGTAAATTACAGTAGTATTGTTTTTTGTCTTGTAAAATTGATTTTTTGGTTTCGTTCCTGGATTGCCTGTATTTAATGTGATCTTGAGGGTCTTTAGAAGAATGCCATAAAGCCCATGCTTTATTTCCAAGGGTAATTTTGAGTTTAGACTCTTTAGAAAGCCATGGCGCAGTTTTTGCCTTGGTTCTCTTTGAACGAACAGGTGCATGCAAATCAAGGATCTCAAGGAATTTGTTGTTAAAGTATGCTACTGCTTCCTTTAAGGGGAGGTGTTTTAGAATAGACCAATTACATGAGTTTAGTTCTTGTTGGAATTTGGCAGGGTCAAAGTTTTTATTGTTTCTAACCTTTCTGAGTTAATGGTTTTGTGCTTAATTACATATGTGAGAAGTTAATTGCTTAGGCCATCAAGGACGGTACCAGAGGTGTACAGTTGGAGGTGACTATTTATGAGTACCCAGTCAAGTATATTTTCTTTTTGGTTGAGTTTACCTATCCTGGTAGGGGTGGATATAATTTGTGTAAATGCATGCAGGTTAATATGGGTGGTTGGGGATTCTGAGGAACAGGTGCCCCAGTCTGTGTTAAAGTCTCCAAATAGTAGAGTTTCTTGGGGGTAGTGACATGATAGCCAGTGCACGATATCTTCAAATGTTAGATATATTGTTACCTGGGGGAATGTACATACAGATGATATTAATGCATTTATTTTTATTAAGTTGCAATCTGGTGGCAAGAATCTCTGAGTTATTAATCTGAGGTGGTTGTATTACATCTATGGTAACATTCAACTCAGATTTATAGAGTACAGCTACCCCCCCCCTTCCTTGAAGCACGATCAAACATGTGAATGTTGTACCCAGGTGGTAACACTTCATTGTCTTTAGTGTTAGGTTTTAACCAGGTTTCAGATAAACAGAGAATCTCAGGGGAGTGGACATCCAGAAGTGCATGCAATTCATGTATCTTGTTATTAATGCTTCTAATATTGAGATGACAGGCTAGGAGAGAGTTAGTTGGCCTATTGATTGTAGGTTTGTATCTTAGATTGCAAGTAGAGGGGGTATGTGTATCTGAAGTGAGTGGGCCAGGGTTGGGGTGAATATCTCCACCAAGTATTAGGTTGAGTCTATACTTGGTGATGAACTTCAGGAATTTGTTTATTAATTTGTGGTAGCGTTTGGATCTAGAGCTAATATGCCTGGGGTTGAGATTGTTGATAGACTGAACAAGATGTTGGATAGGATCTGGTACTGTATGTATGGTTGAAGGTGGAAGGATTTACAGCTGGGGTGATAGTATGGCCTTTTGGGACCTGAAATCCTGTGAGAAACTGGTTTTCATACAAGGTAAGGAGGTATGGTGCGAAAAAGAGGGGTAGTAAAGAGGAATATATCATTATCTGTGATTCAGCTAGTGAGTTAAGGAACTGTTTTACCTGGTGATGCAACACCAGAAGAGTGATGAGGTAAAGGTACTGAAAGGGGGATGGGAGAATGCCAGATGAAAGCTAATAGGTGCTATTAAAATGTAGGTAGACGAATGGGGGTGGGTGGAATTATCCCAGATGAAAGCAGATAGGATCTAGAAAGTGGGGGAGTGGCTATAGTACTATAAATTGAGGTACTGGGGGCAGGGAGGGGAGTGAAGAGAGCCCGAGCGTAGTGAGGGTGAACGTAGCGGGGCTATTGCAGTTTACAAGGTTTCCTAAGGTGTCCTAAAGCTTGGTTTAGACCATAAAGATATCATCTCACGGGCCTGAATGCAACCAAAGATGCAACATCTGGGGAAGGGCCTGGGCTCATATTGTCCTTAGAGGTGAACTGATTGCTACCCTGGGTTGCTAGAGAATGGCTGGTTAATCTCTACAGGAGAGATGAAAGGCTTATAATTGTTTTACAGTGTCCAGATGCTGGAAGAAGCATTAGCAAAATCCTAGGTGTGTATTGTGACACATTTGTGCTAGATCCTGGTACAGCTTCTAGTCAGGGGGGTAGTGTGCGAACCACCAAATCAGGTGACCAGATATGATGTCATTCTATAGCCAGCACTGCAATTATATTTAGATATTAGTGAGAGATGAGAGAGCCACTCAGCACTTTATCATTAGAACTGACAACAGACACTCATCCACTTCATTGTGCCTTGCTTTAGTAAGTAACCAGGGAAGAGTAATACTAGTTAAATATTTTTCTGTACCTGTCTGAATCTTTCCATCTGTGTTGTTTTTATATTTCCTGTGAATTGAAACTCTTGTGTGTATTGTAAAATATATTCAGTATTTTCATGTTTTCTATTTTATTATTAAATATATTTCAACCTCTCATTGTGTCTGGACTTTTAGAAAATAATTGAATTTTTGAGATTACATGCATTTATTTGATGACACTGTGGCTTCATGCTCCTGAAAGTCTTGCGCCTTGGTTAATACTACCATTTGTATAAGTATTAATTTTACTAAGAGTAATTGGGTACCTGAGTAAGAACTTGAAAGTTGCTGGCATGGTGGAAGTGAATCTACCTTATAGTCTGGGTAGAGGTTGTATAGTGGGTAAATTTGTGCCAGCCTTTCCCAGGTGTGTGTGTGTGTGTGTGTGTGTGTGTGTGTGTGTGTGTGTGTGTGTGTGTGTGTGTGTGTGTGTGTGTGTGTGAAAATTAAATCTCAAAGGCTGTGCGTGTCAAATACTTGCAAGAAGGACACAGATCACTGATTTCTGCAGCGAGAATGGTGGAGTCTTATTTGGGGCCTGGAGAGGAAAACAGAGCCCCTGAACTGGAGTGTGCTCCCTGTGTGCTCATAAGGGAAATTGTGCTTGGTGCCGAGAGCTGCATCTGAAAATACTGAGAGTATCCGTCTTTGTTTTAAGTGAACGTCCCCCACTGGTGTGAGTGGTGAGGATCGAAGCTCTTTGATTATTGCCCCAGAGGAGGGATGTCACATATTAATTGAACTTCTGTAGCCAGTAAGCAGTTGTCACCAAAGTTGTGTGTACTGTCAGCATCCACAAGGTAAACATACAGAGTTATTTTTTTCACAACAGTTTTATTTCTTTTTGTTAGATTAGTTTAGTCAGGGAAAGCAGGCAAAGATGTCAGCAGAGGATTATGGCACTCTGACAGTGAACCAGTTGGCTAAGGTGTGCAGATCCAAAGGACTGGTGCATGCCAACCTGACTAAAGAGGAATTGATTTCAGCCTTAGTTACAGCTGCAACGTAGGTGAGCAACCAAGAGGACAACCAGTCTGGCGATGGGGATATGCAGCCCTCCGAAATGGGACAGTTCACCTTTTCCTCAGAGGATTTAAAAAACCATCTGGAGCTAGAGAGATTTGAACATCAGACAAAACACATGGAATTAGAATTGGAAGAGAGACTGTGGCATTTGAAGATCAAAGAAAATGAGAAGCAGCATCAACATGAGACAGACATGCTGACTCATCGGCAGAAACATGGAGTTAATAGGGAAGGGAATAACCAAATCCCAAAAGCAACAGTGACCAGTAAATTTCTTCCACAGTATAAAGAATGTGATAGTTTTGGCAGTTTTATTCATATATTTGAAAGAGTATGTAGACAATATGATGTTGACCAAGGGCTCTGGGTATGGTTCCTGACCCCCTTACTCCATGATAAGCTGTAGCTACTCTTTCTGAATTGTCTGATACTGATTGTTTAAATTATGACAAGGTTAAACAATGTTTATTGGAATGTTTTAAGTTAACATCTGAAGCTTACCGAAAAAAATTTCATGAGCATAGACGTAAAGCAGATGAAAGTGTGCCAGCCTTTCCTAGGTGTGTATGTGTGTGTGTGTGTATGTGTGTGTGTGTGTGTGTGTAAAGCAAATCTCAAAAGAGTGTGTGTGACAGCTACTTGGAACAAGGACACAGAACACTGATTTCTGCAGAAAGAAAGGTAGAGTCTTACTTGGGTCCTGGAGAGCAAAACAGACCTTCAGGACTGGAGTGTTCTTCCTGTGTGCTCTTGAAGAAAATTGTGCTTGGTGCAGAGAGCTGCATCTGAAAATAGTATGTGCATCCATCTTTGTTTTAAGTGAATGTCCCCCACTGGTGTGAGTGTTGAGGACTGAGGCTCCTTGATTACAGGCCCAGAGGAGGAACGTCATATTCACAACCTAGGCTGAGTGCCTAAGATTGCTGGTGGAGTGATAAGAAAGTGTTTCAAACCCAGACATATTTCAGGGATGAAAATGACAGAGGAAAAGATAGAATAATTGACTCAGGCTATGAACTTGCCAGAAGCAGACTGGGAGTTTCTGTGCTTCACTGTAGAGAAGAAGAGGTAGCTTAGGTCTTGAACTATGAGGGGTTTCATCCAAGACTGTACTAGAAAGGCAGAATGCTGGATCTGGTCCCTAACCAAGTTACAGAGTTTTAAGGCTTAGCATTTAAGGGGAAGTGGACATTATGTGTTGTCAGTCATAGTTTCATAGGTAGGTACTAGGCTATCGGCCCTAGGGCCTATACAAGCCTAGCCAAAAAGGTGCCCTGGCTTTTGCGACCCAAGAAAATTATTTTTCTGTGCCCCTGTTGAGCAGAGCCACAGAGGTGATCCCCGGGGTGAATTTCCTATTTCCCATCCAATCAGCAAGATTTTTTTTTAAGAGTACTAATGAGGAGCTTTGTTTGATATAGATAGGTAGCTTGTTCCAGAGTATGGAAAGTCTCTGGGACAGGAATCTATCCCTCCAGCATGTTCTGTTTATTGTGGTGACAAGGTTTAGGTCCCTAGAGCGTGTAGCTCAGAGGGATTGGGATTTCTTTAAGTTGAGCATGTCCAACAGCTCTGGGTTTGACATAGCTTTGTATGTTAGGCAGAGATCACCTCTGAGTAGGCGATATGCGACAGAGTAAAGCTGGAGTTTTTTTAGACGGTCTGCGTAGGGCATCTGTTTGAGGCCAGTAATCCTCTTTGTGAGGTATTTCTGCGACCTTTCCAGTTGTTGTAGATGTTTTGTGAGGTACATTACAAAAGGGTGTTGTACTTTATAATGGGTCTAATGAGTGACGAGTAGAGGGGAACAATGACCTCTTTTTTTCACAAAGAATAACAAGGGAAGGATGGTGTCTACGGTTGAGGTAGGACCAAGTCAGGTGCGTAGTAGTTTAATATTTGTATACAGAAGGCTGAAGGGAAATGGATGTCCTGAGGAGGGATAAAGGACAATGACTAGATGGATTGCCTCCAAGGATCCTTAGGGATTTTAGCCAGTGTGTTGGCTGATCCCCTAATGGACATCTTCATCAGGGCACTGGCCCATGCAAAAGTGCCTGATATCTGCAAGACAACAAATGGTTGTATTCCTGTATGTGGCAAGATAGTGGCAAAACTGAGGAACAATTGTCCTGTTAGCCTAAAAGAAATGTCAGGAAAGGTCATAGAGAGGATTCAGAGTGAAAGGCTTGTGGCATTCCTTCAAAACAATGTTGTTGCTGATGGACATCACTAGTTTGTGTCCAGAAATAGTTGTGAGTCACACCAGATCCAGTTGTATGTCTATATTACATAAGAAATTATCAGGAGAGTGCTGGTAGATGTGGCCTACCTTGACTTTAAAAAGGTCTTTTAGTTACTCCTGCGTATGTAGCTGCCAAAACAACGGGATGGTTGGGATGGGATAAAGAATGAAGAACTGAACAACTGCATAGTTCAGTAGTAGGACACAGAGTGTAGTGAAAGACTGTCAGGAGTAAGTAAACTGAGCAGTAAAGTGCTACCACGGTCAGTTCTGAATCCAGTACTTCGCATTATGTTTGTTTTAGACTTTATGGGTGGACAACAGAAAAGATCTACTACTTTGTTAATAACATATACATAGATGTCTAGCAGTTCACTTCAGAGGCTTAAGGCTACAAGCTTCGTTCTGTATTTATGGGTTTGATTCTCTCAATTTTTTCTTGCAACCTGTGTGACTCTAAACAAGTCACTTGACCAGACGGTTCTCAGAAGTCACCTCTGAAAAGAGATACTTTTGTACAGTGTGCTTAATGTGTTAATAATTAGTTGCATCCCAGCATGATGGTAGGTTGTATTTAAGGAAGGATTTGAGAAGACTGACAAAGTGGGCAGAAGATGGAATTTGAAGTTAATTTGCTGACAAATGCAAAATACTGCAGTAGATATCTGCAAGGCAACAAATGGTTGTATTCCTGTATGTGGCAAGACAGCGGCAAAACTGAGGAACAATAGTACTGTTAGCCTAAGAGAAATGTCAGGAAAGGTCATGGAGAGGATTCAGAGTGAAGTATCACCTGGAGGGTGGGTATTGGTCATTGAATCATCAGGAGCATTGTGAGAGTGCTGGTATTTCACTAGCAGGGAGGTAATGCTCCTTTTCAGCATAGCCTTGGTCATACCTTATGCACTGTTTGTAGCTCTGGAGACCATACTAGGAGGTGGACATCTGGATGCTTGAATACATCAAGTGGAAAGCAGTAAAATGATCTTGTATGATGAAGGGTAAAAGATATTATCAGAGGAAGGAAGAGCTGGAGCTGTTCTCAGTAGAGTCAAGAAGAAACAAGGGGTAGACATTATATTGATGCATCAAGATCGTGTCAGAGAGAGATATGAAGGGGGTCACCTTGAACAGGAAGAACAGAGGGGAAAGGAGGAGATACACACAGCATTTTATAGGGACCACGTACTTCGCTGGATCTGCCAAAAACACTACTACTTGGAGAAGGGTTATGGACCTATAGGATGGACTGTGACACTGGGTGGTGAATAGGGAGTCAGGAAAGCATAGTAGTACAGAAATGGTGAGGGGGAAGAGAGGTATGTAGGTTGGTAATGTCTAATGCACTTAATAGGCAAGTTTGCTATTCTTTTTGTCTACTGGTATTCTGCAAATGTAATATTTTTTTAATCCCAGGACACCAAGTCTTACCAGTATCTGGGACCATGCAGGTGGTTCAGGTGGTTAAGGGACCACATTCCTGGGGTCAGCATATTAAGGGACTGTGCTGTGTAGAAAGTAAGATCTGTAGCTGATCTTTCCTTACCTCCATGGAAATCTCTGTTTTTCCATTTTCTCAAGCCATGAAAACAATGTTAAGAGATTCCACCATTTAGCTGTGAGATTTATAAATTTTTGAACATGACCCTGACCCTGAGTAGCATCCTGCCTTCACCAAGAATGATACCTCAGTATAAAGAAAAAAATGAGCAATTTCAATAATTGGCTAAACCTCTGGTGTCATTCAAAGGGGAACCAGTGTCTGTCAGCCTGGGATGACATGCTCGACAAGCCGTGTTACTTTGCAAGAGACGGCTTGCACCTGTCACCCCTTGGCTTTCGAATACTGGCCAAGGTTCTTGCTGCCCCCATAGTGCCTTTTTTAGGCAAGGCTCAAAATTCAAACCTACCACCGTAAACAGCAAAAGTAAAAAAAAATGAGGGTTATGCTATTCAGTGCCAGGAGTTTAAATCTCAAAATGCATGCGTTCGAAGCACTCCTAAGTATGGAGAACGTCGACATCTGTGCAGTAACTGAAACCTGATTCAAGGCTCCAAAGAGCACTCCAGCACTGCTGGGCTACAACTCATACCACACATTTCGACCACAGAATATGGACCAAAACACAAAAGGAGGGGGGTGTATCCATATTCATCAAGGATACCCACACCTCCAGGTTAGTGGCGCAGCATGATACCTCTGAGATCTTCCATGTGCAACTAACATCGGGCAAATCTGCAATGCAAATTGTGGCCTGTTACAGATCACCCTCCATGACCCAGGACCACCACTCCGCCTTCCTGGAGACACTGGAAAATATGAAGGTCCTACCGAACACCCTGATATTGGGCAATTTCAATTACCCTACCATTAACTGGGAAAACTACTTGAGTACAAACTCACAGGCTCAGCACTTCCTGGAATTTATCAACTCAAATGCGCTGGATCAGAAGGTAAACTCCCCTACCAGAGACCACAGCATATTGGACCTGGTCATCACCAACGTGGGTGACAGGTGTTCCGTAACGGAGGTCAACCCGTCACTGGTTAGATCAGACCATAAACTAATCACCCTGGATGTCCACACCCCACCACCCCCAACCAAGGAAAACAGTGAAAAACTTTTCTAAAGCAAACTTCACCGTACTTAAGGCAGAGGTTATAAGTTTCACAGCCCCCACGCTAAAGAATAACACTGCCCAAGATTCAGAATCCTTTACAGTTGCACTCTGAGCACTTGCAAGGATGCATGGATCATGCCATCCCTAGCGAAACGAAGACTCACTCCCCTAAGAGAAGGAAACCAGTCTCGTGGACCCCTGCTATAAACAGGTTATACAACAGAAGGAGGAAACTAGTTCAGAAAAAAAGCAAATCCCAAGAAGGAAAGACATCCCTGATCAGTATCAGTAAGAAACTAAGGTCCCTCATAAATCATCCAAGGCTAACTTCGAAAGAAAAATAGCCAAGGATTCGAAAGATAATCACAAAGCCTTCTTTAGCTATGTCAAGAATCTAAGTGCAACTCGCAGATATGCTCTGAGCTAGTGCAGAATAGCACAAAATATACTGAACCTACTGATATTGCCAACATTCTGGCAGGCAGATTCAGTGCAAACTTCACCTCCCTCTCACCTTTAAAAGGGCCCACAACAATACCGGAAAAGTGTAGTGTCCCGGAAATCACAGAAGCACAGGTGAAAACAGCCCTTTCAAAAGCCAGAAACACAGCATCAATGGGGCCAGATGATGTCTCAGGCTGTGTCTTGCACGAACTACAGAACGAACTAGCCCCCCACCAAAACACGCTGTTCAACCTCAGCCTCTCCACAGGCTACGTGCCCATAGAATGGCGCACAGCAACGGTTATTCCTCTCCACAAAGGAGGGGCCACAACTGACCCTGGTAACTATCGCCCCATAAGCCTGACTAGCCTGGTCTGCAAGGCTATGGAGCTCATCATCATGGAACTCATTAACAAAGACATTGGGAACCTCCAAACACTTGACCCGACCCAGTTCAGCTTTAAGGGCAGATCATGCCTTCTAAAACTGGTTGACTTCTTCGAGACAGTCACCAAGGCCATAGACGAAGGAAAGGTGGTTCACACAACCTACCTTGATCTCGCCAAGGCATTCAACACCATTCCTCACTCGGGTATTATAGAAAAACTCACCAGCCTGAACATAAACCCCTGTGTCACAAGATGGGTTGCCAACTGGCTTACAGACAGAACTCACACTGTAAGAACAGCGGGCTCCAGGTCTGACTCTAAATCAGTCACAAGTGGTGTCCCACAAGGCTCGGTTCTGGAACCCCTGCTGTTCGGCATATATTTCTCAGAAGTACAGGCAAACACAGGAGGACTGTGGCTAACGAAGTTCGCCGATGACTGCAAACTGGGAGCCATAATTGACTCTCCGGCTGACACGGACATCCTTCAAAAATGCCTTACTGAGACAGACACCTGGTTTCAAAGTCACGGCCTCAAGCTAAATGCCAAAAAATGCATAGTCATCCCGTTTGAGAAAAACAAAACATCCACGAATTACCACATAGGCGGCATCCCCCTTAATACAGAAGAGGTAATAAGAGATCTGGGGACCCAAGTAGATAGTACTCTCTCCTTTGACAATCATATTGCAAAAGTAGTTAGGAAATCCTTCTATGTGGCCCATCTAATTACTAAGGGGTTCGCATCTAGAAATAAAGAGGTTATAGTGCCCCTCTACTTGTCACTCATCAGACCCATCATAGAGTACAATGCCGCATTTGGGATGTACCTCACAAGACACTTCCAACAGCTGGAAAGACCACAAAAGCACCTCACCAAGAGGAGCACTGGCCTCAAACATATGTCCTATGCAGCCTGACTGAAAAACCTCCGGCTGTACTCAGTGGCATATCGCTTACTCAGAGGTGATCTCTGCCTGACTTACAAAGCCATGTCCAACTCAGAATTGATGGACATGATCCACCTAAAGCAGTCCGAGTCACTGTGAGGCACGCACTCTATTGAGCTAAACCTCACCACAACAATAAATAGAACATGCTGGAGGGATAGATTCCTGTCACAGAGACTCCCCATGCTTTGGAACAAAATTCCTAACTACATTAGGCAAAGCCCTTCACTAACACTCTTCAAGAGAAGCCTTGACGAGTGGATGGGTAACCGAAAGTAACACCTGGGATCACTTCAGTGGCTCTGCTTGACAGAGGCTCAGTTAATTAATCACACTCTGGCTAGGCTTATAAATGCCCTCAGGCAGATAGCCTAGTACCTACCTATGAACATATCACGTGTGTTTGTGTGTGTGTGTGTGTGTGTGTGTGTGTGTGTGGGTGTGTGCGTGCGCACACACATGCACCCAGTTGTTTGCTTATCTCTTTGTCAGTTTTTGCCTTAGGTAGTTTCTGTCTTTTTTAAAATATCAGCTACAGCCTGTAGTGTGGGAGTTTCTGGTCTGCAGTATGGGTCACCTTTAGGATGACTCCGATATCCCTCTGGAACATATGTATCCAGAGGACATTCAGTTAGACTTTCTGGTGTCTAGTAACCCACATCCCTTCATCAGTAACCCACATCCATTCCCCTACTCACCATGTTAGCCTTGTAGGTATGATATAATTTTAAAGAAACGTTGCTCAGCCGGCAGTATACCTGAAGATGGGATGAGAGCAGATATGATTCCTTTACAGAAGAGTAGGAGCAAGACAGAACCAAAAAGCTGCTGGCCAGGCAGTTTAACCTCAGTGGTACAGGAAAACATGGCGTGCTTTTCTTGCTGAAAGAGTTTTAGAGGAAGAGGAGAACTGGGTGCTGTAGGAACCAAGCCAGCACAGATTATAAAAGCACATTAGATGATTTTTTTTGGATGTTGAATGGGTGCGCTAAGCCATTAATCAGTGAAGTTCTCTTTTGATGTTGTTTTATTAAGCTTAAGAAACATGTTTTACACAAAACTAGCTCAAAGATTGCTAAATGAATTTGATTGCCTTGTATAAGGCCCCAGGATGCAAGCCCAAGTAAAATATTGACTTGACACCAAAAATGACAATAATGGAACACTGTCTGAATGAAAGAGTTTCTGCTGGAGCACGGCAGTTTATTATTTTTATTTATTTATTTAATGTTTATTAATGAGTTAAGCCCACGTTAAGTAAACTGATGCATAGACAATTTTCTGCCATGATATGGGACGGTCAAAAGGCAGATACCGAATATATGAACATGTAAAGTAGTCAATTAACCAGCATGTTTTTGGAAGGTGGGAAGAAACCCTACACAGACGTTGGTCATCCGACTTGAACCTCAGACCCTGTAAATGTCTTACATACATGTCACAACTGAACTACCATGCTGTCTGTTCTCTTTAAATGTGTGCTTATAACTGGCATTTAGGTATAGTTGTGTAGTAGACTGATATGCCTCAGCGAACATGATGAGAAAGGGCTTAAGAATGGCAAGAAACTTACAAATTAAATTCATTACAGAGAGAAGAGTTATTCATTCAGAATTAGGAAAGGACAAGAATGCACACTTGGTCAGAAAGTAATTTAAAAAAAAGGCTGGGAATACTACAATGCATAAAAAGTATTCACTATGAGAAGATACATTCTTATTTCCCATACAGGTGTGTTATTTTCCTCAAATTCATAACTGCTGAATGTTACAGGAAAATCAGTAAAACATTGTTTTTTAAAGGAGTCAAGCCCCTTCCATTTCCACACAGGAGACATTGTCCCCATACCTCATTTGCATGTGTATACTAACTTCATGGTCACAGAAATATAAAGGATATGGGAAAACCTTTTAATGGTGAAGCATGGCACACACAGTTGTCATCTTGCAGTAGAAAAAATGGGGGGGGGGGGGAAGCATTCCAGGAGCTGATGCTTTGGCAAGTTTTCCTCTGGTGCTGTCTTTCCAGGGATCTCCATTCAAACAGATATATCTCCCACAAAGAAAGAGGTCACTTGTAAAAAGACAGTTTTTAGATAAAGAGTAGGCAAGTGTAATTAATCTATAGATGCTGTTTCAGGATGTTTGGAGGGATTGGGATTCTTAGAGGAAACAACTAGTAAAGAGTAACTAATACTAAGTGAACAGTTGATTGACAACAAACATGAAAAACAGCAGTAGTTTAAAATTTTCAAAATGAACATAAGATACTTTTTTAGGAAAGCATGCAGTTTTAAAAATTGCATTCAAGCAAGCTGAGAGAGAATGTGGTGAACATCTATCTCATCAGGAAAAAATAACAACATACATACATTTATATTTATGTGTTGGTCTTTAAAAGCAGATTAGGTAGAACAATGGGATGGAGGTGAGTTTCTAGTAGGAAAATATAAGCTAGGGTATAAGTGGAGATAAATAAACTAGTCATGGAAGCAGGATAATTTAGGTAAAGGGATTCTGCTATTGTCTCTTTATTGACTCTATAGAAGTAATAGGGCAAGGAACCGTTAGAGTCTGTTGTTGAAGTCAAGATCTCTGCTTTTTCTGATGCTGACAGGGAAGAAGTTCCATACAACAGGTTCAGGTTTAGAAAACATGCACACAATAATTACAAGACAAAATGTATATTTCCTGAATGTTGTATCTTGAACATGAGATCTGAACAAAAGAGAATGTTGGTTAAATGATTCTATCATAGTGAGGAACAGGTCATTTTTAAGAAATTTGAAATTGAAGCATTGTAAGGAAAATAGTTCATTCAGTTTAAATATGACGGTTGCCCCTTTATAGGGAGAAGGACTGATATTCCATAGATCCTGCAAGTGTAGTAAATTTACTTATTTAGTGGGTTGTTTTGAAATAGTGCAGTGTTAAAAGGAGCCAAAATTTGTCAGAAGTAAGGTATTTCTTACTTTCTGACCTTATGGTGAGAAAGGCAAGCCTGTAGAATTGGTTTAATTGAACAAGGTCTTTTTTCAGCAGAGCTCTTTGTATAGTTAAGAAAAAGTTGTATTTAAAGATGCTGGCTTGGGTTGATGTGGTCAGATTGATCAGTCTTCAAGAGTGAAGGAACTCCTTTAGTTCCGGGTAACATGAAGTTCTGAACACTGATGAGAACTCTTTTGCAATGAGTAATTTTTTTTTAATCCATTCTGTAGATCTAATTTGTTTTTTCCCTTGCATAATAAAATAGGGTTTGCATCTAAGCAATAAAAGTAACCTTTGTCAGAACACATGAAAACAAAAGGATATAATCAAAACCACAAAAAGCTGAAAAGCAGATAAGTGCAAAACATTTTGCAGGGGGAAGCCCTTTGCACCCTCACACGTATGTCCCAGTAAATGTACCAACTTCAAGGTGAAACAAAGGTGGGGTTGAGGAGGAACTTCATTAACACCACTGTTTGACAGTCTGCCTAGCACAGACAGCGTTTAATAAAACAAGGAGTCAACAGAGTTCGACCTGAGCTTTGTTTCAGCGAACTCCAAATCGACAAACTGGTCAACTCCCACAGAATAAGAACCATCTGCATAGTGCTGAATTTAAATCTTTATTACCAGATACAAGCTTATGGCGCACAGAACTGGTGCTCATCTCCCCTAAGAAGTAGGGGAGATGAGATCAGCACCAGTTCTGTGAGCCATAAGAAATTCCTTTGGGACAGTAGTATCCAGTGTCTGAGAGTGCTTGACTAATTAGAAACTTGAAAGCTTCTTTCCTGGGAGTAGCTTGAGAACCAGAGGGGAACTGTGTCAATAACTGTTTATCAAGCTTCTAAGTAATGAGAGTGGTTTACCAAATTTAATGACCACTTATGTGTATGAGAAGGGCTGAAATTCCAGATTTTTGTCTTATATTTCCTGTCTGTTCCTTGTAATTTTTTTCTGGCAAGTCATTGACAATTGCAGTCACTAAATAATGACAGACGAGTTTCAGATATCCCTCAGAAAAAGCATGACAAAACATATAACCTGTTATTCATGCAACTTTCTCAGTTTATAACAGCAATTTTTAAAAGATCTGCTCTATTGTTTGAGCCTCCCCAGCATTATTTTTTACCTTGTCCTTGATTCTTGAATTAAGAGGTTGAGAAGATGCTACTGCTGTGGAACAGACTCCCTCCCCACATAAAACAAAGTTCATATCTGCCATTTTCAAGCACAACATAGATCTGTGTATGGGAAACAGAAAATTTACCCCAGGACTGCCCCCTGTACTACTAATGGACAGATGCAGTTCCTAAATGCTTTATTCCCTGCATGGACCCCCTCAAATTATCTATGGTATGATCCCAGTTATTCTTATTAGGAGTAGTGAATAACTGACGACCATGGAATGGGTAAGGCCAGTCTATAAGCAAATTAGATATGTTATTTTGAGCACGAAAAGGGAAACTGGGTAGGCTTAAAATAGCCCACAAGGGCAGCTAGCCTAGTACTTGTGTATGAACCTATGAGAGGTGTGTGTAGTGTAGTTAAATGTTCAAGGGTATATAATAAGCCAGTTCTGTCACTGGGTACCTCACTGTTTCCTCTTCTTGTGAAGCATTAAGAAATATTAACTGTGTAGATACTTAAGAGACCAGTTTCATTATTTATAAATAAATAAAACAGATTTCTGAAAAAACAAATAGTATTGTGCAAAGCTACCTAGTGACATTGTCAGCTGCTTTAGGCTTGTGCTTCAGTTATGCATTTGCTTGCACTGCCATCTGCTGTATATTTCATTGTACTGCAGCATCTTTTTTTTTAAATTCTTCTATAAAGTGAAGGTGACTTCTTTTCTAATTACCTTTTATTTTTCTATTTATCAGTTTGCTTGAACCATGCTATGTGATAGGGCATTTCATTTTTTCCAGTGTTTCCGTGAAAATATTTAAAAAAAAAAGATTTAAAAAGAGAAATATTCAAAATATCATTACTTTTATTTAACAGTCAAAAAACTGGAGCTGCAAATAGGAAAGCATTAAATAAATAAATAAAATAAGTATAGAATAGAGATAAGATTATAATCCATTTGCAGAAACTGGGTTCTGAAAGACTCCTCATGTGAAGGGAGGCACAACATGAATTATTTGTGGTTCTTGTACTAAAAGAATGTAGTGAAAGAGACGGTAGTTCTGCCAACTTTTGTAACACAACGTGGCAGCATGATATGGTTCCAGGAGGCTGGATGTAGTACAGAGGCAGGGAAACAGTGCTGTTGCCAAGCTCTTAAAGCGATCCTAGAGTTGAAAGAATGCTGAAAACTTCACTAAAACAGACCAGTAAGCCATTTCTTTAATGATTACAGCTCAAGAATTTTAAAGTCACATTTTATGTATATATATATATATATATATATATATATATATATATATATATATGTATATGTATGTCTATATATATGTATATGTATGTCTATATATATGTATATACATATCTACATATATGTATATCTACATATATGTATATCTACATAGATATATATATATATATATATATATATATATATATATATATATATGGGATCCGGACACATGCTCGACTAGCATATGTCCGAATCGCAAAACATTGAACACACTAAGCGCTTTCGTGTATGTGTGTTCAGTGTTTTGTATTTCGGTCACATGCTAGTCGAGCATGTGTCCTAGACCCATATATATATATATATATATATATATATAATTCATTTTTAGAGGTGAATGATGAAGAACATAGATCAGCGAGGAGTTACGTACTTACCTATGTAATTTTTATTGAGAGTCTGCATAGTTCAGTGCAAGTAGGCAAAAATTGTCTTCTTATGTGAAGGTAAGGGTTCCATTGTGTGTTTGTCTTTTTTCAGAGGCTAGAGAAGGACAGAGCAGATGTAGTGTTTCAGAGTCTGCTTATTTGTAGATAGGTTCCTCTAGCAGTGCAAGCATGCATGCACCCAAAAAGGTGTGTATGAAACCACACAGTAACTGTACTGTATATCTATAGCCCCCTTGCCCCTGAGATGGGTCATGCCACTTAAAAAACAGAGCTGGGAACCCTGAGTGTAATCCACAAAATCTTGGTTGTTTACCCCATCTACTACCTAAAGTGGGAAGGAAAAAATAGATCATTTATATTGGAAGTGGATAGCACCTCAGGTCAGCTTGACAAGCATTTAGAAAATAAACTAAAAAAAGTTGATAAAGAATGTAATGTTAGTATGTAGATCCCTAATAGTAGGTGAGTAGCCATCTCCATTGGTATAGAGGGAGTAAGGCCCTAATTATGTCCCAGGTAACATGAGTTTAAGTAGCCTCTCAAGTGTCTGTGAAGGGTAGAAGGGCACAGCATAGCCAGCTCACTTCTCTTTCGGGTTAAGGTGATGGAACACCTGCCCAAGTTACAAGATCCCATAGTAGCGTACCCAGTGGAGAATGAAGATGACTGACTCCTTGGGGTTAAGGCAGTTTTCAGGAGTTACTCCACTTGGGGAAGTGAGTGTGTCTTCAGTGATTCCAGCTGTGTGTTGTACCCTGGAGCATGTCACTGGTGTTATGTCATGGGGTTAGAGTTAAAATATGAAACCCCTGATGGCTACCTAAATTCCAGCTCCTCTAGGTGGGCTGCTGCCCCCAGTGAAAGGGGAAATGAAAAGGCTTGTTGGCCAGGAGGAGACTAATAGGCATGCAACAAGGGAGAAAAATTGGTCAAAAAAGTGTTTGCAGTAGGCAAATGTTTAACTATCTTTTGTGGTTGCATTATGTAGGGGGTAACCTAGTATGCAACGTTTAGTTCTTTTCTGCCATATTCCTCTCTATATGTGTGCATTTTTCTTTCACTCGTGCACTTTCTTTTCTTACACTTTTCACTGCTCTCGTAGTCATTAGTTGTTGAAATCTTCATGAACTGTCATACAAACCAAAAGCCTATGTTATGAACTTATGCCAAGTTTCTTTCAAGCTGATGTCAAAGGACACAGAGGACATGATTTCTGTTTCATCTTCTTAAAATGAGGCCTTTCTGAGTCCATAATTCTCTCTTTCCTTTGAAACTTTTCTCCAATATTCAGGAGGTTCTGTGCTGTGACCCTTGAGTGTCTTAATTTTTAAGTCTGCAGCAGTAGCGTCTTGTCCTGTGCCTTATACTTCTGCTCCTCATGAAAGTCAGAGGATTGACTGTCAAGCAGTCCTCGTCATTTTGAATGATTGTGCATCATTTGATTCAATACCCGCATCTGTTTATTTTATAATTTGCATTTTGGTCTTTGCAAACTACGTAAAATCAACATAAACATCACTAACCTACTTTCAAGAGCAGCCTAGAAATTTTTAGTTTGGTCAGGTAAGTTGTATGTTATGCATCAAATGTCGATGCCCTCCTCATTGTTTGTATTTGCTTTGTCAGTATTTACAAAGGATATCTGGCAGTCTGGAGCAGTTTTCTTACAAGTCCTTTTGCTCTGAGTGTTTCACAGGTTAGTTTGTTTTAATCTTACATCATTAGTTATGGTGGAACATCGAAGGTAATGTGCAGGATATCAATTTGCACCAAGCATTGGATGGGCTCAGATGTTTTTAGTGGTCTTACAAGTTGTGACACCTGTAATATGAGCACCAGTCCTTACCTGTGAAATGGCAAACTCTGGTTTTGAGCCTTTTTTGCAAGAGGGATGAATTACCTTCATCTTTTTCAGATTGTGATACTGCATGAGAATGCTTCTTCGCAAAAGTCGATAAAGAAGTGTTAGAAATCCTCGCTTTCTTTCTCTCCCTACTTGCAGTTTTAAACATCTGCTGTATTCAGATAAACACAGACTAGCCTTTTAAGGCATTGGGATCTTCCTGGCACTGTTTGGCCTCACTTCTTGATGTCTGGTAATTAAGTTTCATGGGAAGTAAGCAAAACTAAAATATGCAAAATTTACAACCCTGCAATGTGCAGCACAGAAGCAAATAATTATAACACTTTAAACCATCAAAATAAGCACTTTTCAAAATACAAAGACAGGCAAACAAAAGTTTACAGCATCAGTCCCCACTTCCCTAACGTTTAGATAGACAGTCACATCACTGTGGGATTTCTGCAGTAACTGGATCCCCCTTTTTATTTATTTATTTTATTCACTCCTTATCCCCAGACCTAATATGATTTTTTTCCATTGTATGGGAGGAGATTGAGACATCCCAATGCAGTGTCTTACTCGCAGCCTTAGGGATGTTTGTTTTATGTCCTACCCATTCCCTGCCCCTGTGTCAAATGCACAGTAACTGAAGGCCAAAAACACCTTTCTGTGCATGCCCAAGTGTTTGTAAGCTTAAGATTTATATGCTCCTTGCTATCATCATTGTGGGCCACCACCCTATCTTTGAGACCTCCTGCCATCTCTTCCACCTTCAGGATAGGTTAACCATTAAAATACCACTTTATTTCTTATCCCCCCAGCTATCTCCTTAGGTGTCAGGCTTGTTAATTGAATCTAGGTCACCTGACTTAAGTCAGAGCTTCATAACTGTGCCACTGAGTTAGCTTTCTGTAAGCATACAGTTATTTGTGAAATTGCCTGTTCATTTTCTGTTAGGTGACATATTAAATATCAGTGAAACTAAATGTCTCTATGTATTGGGCATGATGTCAAAAGAGTTGCTGTCAGTGTACGTGACTTACTCTAGTATAAGCCTGCGCTGATTCTGAAAGACTTCCTCTTGATATAAGTGACTACTGTGCTATTATTAAGAAAAACAGCAGCCTGTAGAAAACTCTGAAGGAAAGTGAGCATGTCACCAGCAAAAATTTGAAGAGACCTGTGCACTTTCCTGCTGAAAGAAGTTATTGTTATTCTCAATTATCTGTTTATGTGGTGAACTTCCATAAACCCACATGTACCAGATTTTCTCACTGCCTAGACTGTTGAAAGGTTCCATTTACTTCTAGAGAAGTAGGACCATTTGTTGGTGTGTGTATATATATATATATATATATATATATATATATATATATATATATATATATATATATATAAATTAAAAAAAAAACTAAATCCAGGGTCTCCGTTGATGTTGGAAATGCATGTGTGACCTTTCATTTATGATGCTGCTAACATTGCCAGTAGAGTAGCAGGGACAGGGTTGAGTTATCAGCACTCTCTGTAGTTCTTATTGCCCAGTGGTTCCTGTTTCTTTCTTGGGCATTGGGAACCAAACAAAATCTAGCTTGGGCAAGAGCCTTATAGCTTATTCTTTCTCTGGTTTGAAGGTCTGTTTAGCCGACTTGTTCTCTGAGAGAGAAAAGGTCTAGGTGATAAGGATTGAGCCAGAGTGCAGGTCCCAGTGGACTCCCCTCTCATCCCTTTGGAGATTCTAATCCTTGGGGTGGCTTACTAAAGTTCTACTAGGGTGTGAATCATTGGGGAAGTGTAATTACATTGTCATGTGTAGTGATCCACAGCCTCTAGGTAACCTATGCTGTACAGGCTTGAGCTCACCGGATACAACATCTGGTGCTCCGTTTAGGTGTCACCCAAGCAACAAGCCAAAAGTACATCCCACCTTCCTGGATGGGCAAGCCAGTGGCCTTTTACTTCCATCCTCCCTGCCTCATTCCCTCCAGCAGCTGTGCCACTAAGCAGACATGAATCATCTAGGTTGCATTCAGTGTCTCATCCCTTTGAGCCATGAGAGTGGGTGTTTAATGTATAATCTGATGTTGTTAATCTTATTTCCATTTATCACTGATGTGTTTGGTTCCGAGCCCTCGGAACTGAGTCAGCCTTTTTACCAAGCTTGCACCAGCCAAAAAACTCTCGAGCTAAGGCTCTATCCAGAATGCCCTTCTCCCTGTTACCCCAGATCTCGTTTGCTGCGTAGCTGTAAAGCCACGTTTCAGCCGAGCTCTGAGCTAAGTGAAACCTTTTTGAGATTTGTGTGAAAATTGTTGGATATCTTCATATTTTATTAAGTGTTTAGCTTTTCTAGTGTCTTTTCTTCTGTCTGACCTTGTTTTTTCCTCTCTACCCATAGTTACCGTTGGTACACTTTCAAGTGCTATTGTTTGTACGGCCTTCCTCCCTTACCCCTGTGGTATTCCTTCAATACCATAGTTGGTGTTGTTTAACTTATTAGCTGTCTTTTATTCAGGTGTTTCCTTTCTTTTCTCTATCATACCAGTGTATTGTTATATTTGTGACTTTTTTGAATGGAGTTGACTTGGATTATAGTTGGATTATTCAGTTGACCTGTGGTGTTTTTTTTCTCTATCAGGATGTTTGATAGGAAGGGTACTTCAGGTTTTAAGCATTGCACTTATTATGTAAGGGCAAGTTACCTAACAGTGATTTTCTTGATGACTATGTATACTGTTTGGGAGTGTCCCACCTTTCGGTGTAACCTCCATGTGACATTTGTCAGAGTTTCAGTCAACGCACTCTTAATGAGCGCAAAAATAAACTTATTCTGAAATGGTTACTCAAGCCTCCCTTCTCAGAGGCCATTTCTGCGATGGAGGTCTCATCCCCTCCTTCTAAGGACAAAAAGAGATCCCACTCTGTTTCTTCTTCACCATCGGGTGATCAGAGCAAGCCTGGGAAATCAAAGGTCCCAAAGTTATCTTTGGAGCACAAATCAGCCCCCTCAGCTCTGTCTTCTTCTGCTCCAACCATCTCAAAACCATCAATACCGACACTCGTTTCGGCATTGGTCCTGCCTCCAGCACCGATCCTAGACCTTACTACACCTATTTCGTCTTTGGCACCTGTGGCCACTTCGGCTCAGGGCACACCTTCGACTATGTCATTAGTTTCCATTTTGGAACCGATTATTTCGGGTCTGAGTGCCACTTCAGCACCGAGCATTGTACCGACCTCACTGGATTTGACCCCTTTACATCCGGTCTCAAAACTAGACACTTCGGTACCGGCAGACCTTGCACCATGGACCTGATACTCCTGCTCTGTATATCCATTTCTGGGCCAAGCATATAACTCCTTCATCAAACATCCTGACTCCCCGTCCAGAGTATCCACTATATCCACCAAGAGCCTTTCTGAACACGACATGGTGCGTCTTGTAGACTAGCTGTTGTTAACCAGGGGGATTCCCTCACTTTCTAAGACCCATCCACCTGCAGGACTTGGGTTGCCTTATCCACAGACTCCATCTTACACTCCTCCTTTGACCATCTCGGTTCAGAAGACTTCTGCTCCGGCATCTTTATTGGAAACCATCACCTTGGCGCCTGCAGTGCATCTCACGCCAGCTCCGAGTTTGTTCCTTTGGATTTCTGTTCCCGCTGAACCGGTCCTTCCTCAGTCTGGGGATTGGGGGACGGGCACGTCAGCCCGGGATATGGAGGCACCTCTCTCCTCTGTTCCACCCTCGGTGCCTATAGCTGCATCTGCTCTGATCCTGCTTGAGGCTCCATCTGTGGGGCCGGGTTCGTCAGAGCGGGGTGTGACCCTGGTCCCGAGGTTGTCTTTCTCGGTTCCGGGCTCCCATCCCTCGTCGGGTGGGCCTGCCTTCCGCGTGATGGAGAGGGCTCTTGCTTCTGGCAGCACTCCTTCAATGTCGGAACCCCAGTTATCACTCCCTGAGCTACAGCTGTCACAGACCACCCCCCGGGACACTGGGCAGAGAAGCCGCAGGACCCCGCTCTTCCGAGTCCTCCTCAGAGATTCCCACTAAGGAGCTCCCTTGAAAGAAGACATGCAAGAGGAAGCACATGGACTCACCCGAGGAGTCCTTAACGGAAGACATGGATTACGATGATAGTGAAGGCTCCCCAAGATCACCTCCTGATGATTTCTCCTTCTGAGACATCCTGGAAATGTTAAAGCAGAGAGGTGACTGGAAGCCCTCCAACCCATTGTCTGAGGAGTCTGTGTTCCTGGCTTTTTGCACCCGGCCTTCTACCTCTTGGGTGTCCCCGCCTGCAGACAAGCTCATCCAGCTTGTCGTGCAGCGTGCTTGGAAGAACCCTGATTCCATTGAGACGACCCCTTGGAGACCAGACAAAATTCTTTCCCCTCATGAGGAGAACCCGCATTGGTCCAAAGGGTTACCAGTTGATGCTATGGTGGTGGCCACAAAAAAGGACTTGGCTGAGGAAGTCTTGCTGTCCACCCACCCAATAGGGAATCCCGGGTGGTGGACAGACTTGGGAAGTGTATTTTTGCATGAGGGACCTTTGCCATACGGTCCCTGAATTATTTGGCACATTTTACGAGGCTCCAGAGGGACTTGATCTCTGAACTCTCTGGTACGCTCGCAGGACAGTTGTCTGATGAGGTCAGGGACAAAGTTGTCTCACAGCTTGCAACCCTATAATCAATTTTCATCTTGTCCATGAGGTTGCTGTCACATGCAACTGAGGGGGTGGCTAGAGCAGCGGGTTTGGACATTGTTATGAGGCGTCATGCCTGGATGCACATTTGTGACCTCGCGGACCCCTTCAAGTCGTGCTTTCTGAATGCTACTATCGAAGCTTCAGACGTTTTTGGCTCCAAAGTGAAGGACACGCTATCTAGGTGCTTGCAAGATGGAAAGACCCTGTCTGCCGTAGGCCTACGGTTTTCAACCCTCAACGTACCTTCTCCAGGAATCAGAGGAGTGGAATGATGTGGCATAAGAAATCTCAGGGTCCCTTCCTTGCTGCACGTGGTGATGATACTCCCAGATGATACTCCCAGAGGCAGAGGGGGTAACAATTCCGGAAGACACTCTTATAGAGGCAGTGGGTGTCCTCGTAATCAGGGCTCCAGGAATTCCTTCTCTGAACAGCCTTATCAGCACTCCTGAGGAGCAGCCCGATTGCTGACCTCTGGAAGCTGTTGGGGTCGTTTCTCACTGCACCAAGCTGCCTGGCAATCCATCACCACCAATCGTTTGGTGCAGAGCATTATCACCGGAGGTTACACCATTCCCCTTTCTTGTCAGCTAAATTTCCCAAGAAAACTTCCTGATGTTCCACCCAGTTAAAGGGAAGAAGCAGCTTCAGAGATTATAAAGCTGTCTCAAAAAAAGTCGTCCAAACAGTCCCACCAGACCAGCACGGATCTGGATTTTACTCAAGATTCTTTTTGGTGCCAAAAAAGACAGGGGACTGGAGACCTATTTTGGATCTCAGCAGCTTAAACAAGTCTATCACCCAAACCAAATTCTGGATGGTCACGGTTCAGTCCATTCTCCCCTTTTTAAGAGAAGGCGATTGGATGTGCTCTATAGATCTCCGGGATATGCATTACCACAGTAAGATGGACAAACATTCCGGAGTCTGCTTCGCTTCCGGCTAGGACCCAGTCATTATCAATTCCATGCCCTGCCTTTTGGTCTCTCTGCAGCCCCCAGAGTTTTCATGAAATGCATGGCAGTGGTAACAGCTCACTTGAAACTAAAAGGATTCCGGGTGTTTCCATGTCTGGACGACTGGCTCCTTACCGCCCCCACTGAGCATCTTCTGATAACAGCACTAACTCTGGCAAAATTGTTGGGAATAATGATACAATTGGAGAAATCAAACCTTGTCCCTACACAGCAAATAGAGTTCATTGAAGGAGTGTTCATTACTCAGTCCTGTCTGGTATCACTCCCAATTCACAGACTACATCGATTGAGGCTTCAACTCCAGGTGTTACTCTCACAAACAACAGTTTCAGCAAGGGAAGTTTTACAGGGCCTAGGTTCTATGGCAAAATCAGTCCCAATAGTGTCTCTAGCAAAGCTACACATGTGGATTCTCCAATGGCTCCTTCTGTGTCAATGGTTCCAAAACTATCACCCCCTCAGTTACCAGATTCGAATAACCAGCTCCTGCAAACAGGACCTGCTTTGGTGGATGAGGCCAGATGTAGAACTTTGGAGTCGTCCATTTCAATCTCCTCAGCCCACAGCCATTGTGACCACGGATGATTCCCTCATCGGGTGGTGGGGAGCATTTCTAGGGAAAGAATGTCCAAGGCACAAAGGTCCACCTCAGTGGCCCACTTGCATATCAAAGTTCTGGAGCTGAGAGCTGTGCTGTTAGCATTGCAGGTCTTCCATTCGGCTTTCTCTTCCGGGACAGTTGCAGTTCAGTCAGACAATATGTCAGTGGCCTGGTATATCAACAAGCAAGGAGGAACCAAGTCCTATCGCCTATGTCGAGAAGCCATGAGAATTTGGCAGTAGGTGATAGCTTCCAGCCGCTTTCTAATAGCAAAGCATATCCCAGGGAGCTCCAGTGTGTTTGCAGACAAGCTGAGCAGATGCATCCTCATGCTTCATGAGTTGTCCTTCAACCCCAAGATGGCGTCAGCAATCTTCAGCCACTGGGGCCAGCCTTGTTGTGATCTTTTCACCTCCTCATCAAACACCAAGTGCAGCAGCTATTTCGCCCTACTTCCCCCAGAAGGGGAGTCACCGAGGGATGCTCTGATCCACAATTGGCCCACGGGACTTCTTTACGCTTATCCTCCCATCCCTCTGATCCTACAATTTGTAAAGAAAGCTCTTTGGTTGAGATGTAAGGTGATCCTCATAGCCCCATTCTGGCCTCGACAAGTTTGTGTTCCCCTTCCTTCAGCCTCACCTAGTATACCCACCATGGATTCTGGACCCTCTACCAGATCTGATTACTCAGCCCCAAGGGTTGAGTCACCCAAATCTGTCCAGTCTCAAGCTGACAGCTTGGTTTCTCCACTTCCACTAGCAGCCAGGCAAGCTAATCTCTCCTCGCCTGTTCGAGACATCTTTCTGGCCTTTCATAAACCATCCACCAGAAGACAATACCAGGATAAATGGAAAAGATTCTCCATCTGGTCCAAGGATAACATGCTAGACCCATATTCAGCTCCCAGTTACTGCAGTGCTTCAATACTTGGCTAGGTTTTTTGATAATGGAGCCTCTACCTCTACCATACAAGTACATCTAGCAGCAAGTTCCAATTTCCACAGTGGTATAGATGGCACCCCTCTTATCTCTCTACGCATTTGCAAGGCCTTCCTCAAGGGGACTTCTCATATCAGGCCTCCTGTCAGGCAGCCCGTGGAACCATGGAACCTCACTCTAGTCTTTCAGTCTTTGACTCAGAAACCTTTTGAATGTACTGCGAAGTGTGACCTAAAGTTTTTGTCTTGGAAATCCTTGTTCTTGGTAGCCATCACGTCTGCCAGAAGAGTCTCGGAGCTGCAGGCATTGTGTATCAAGAGGCCCTATCTGGTCTTTCATAAAGACAGAGTATCACTGTGGACAAGTCCATCCTTTCTCCCCAAAGTTGTTTCTGAATTCTCCATAAACTAGACCACTGACCTACCAGTGTTCTTTCCGAATGTTGCCTATAGAGGAGAGTACTGCCTTCACTCTTTAGACGTACATAGACAATTGAGATTTTATCTAGACAGGGCCAAACCTATCCGTAGATCTGAACAGCTTTTCATCTCCTGTTCTGGACCCAGAATGGGAGAGGCTGTTTCCAAGGTTACTTTATCAAAATGGCTAAGGGACTGCATGCATTTCATCTATTCCCTCAGTAATGAACCTATGCCAAAAGTTAAAGCTTACTCCACTAAAGCTATGGCAACATCTGTAGCTTTCCATTCCAGGGCTTCAATGGATGACATCTGTGCAGCAGCTACTTGGGCTAAGCCTCATACCTTTATCAATCACTACAAATTGGACCTGGTCTCTAGAGGGAGAGCTGCCTTTGGCTCTGTGGTACTCAGGAATGTTCTTCCATAAGGGCTGCCCATTGACCTCAAGGTAGCTTGGGATTCTGTCCCATCAGTGATGAATGGAAAGAAGATTAACAACATCAGATAATGAAGTTATGTCTTACCATAACATTCTGTCTGTGTTGTTCATCTTCTTTCATTCATCACTTCTCACCCTCCTTCTCTTGGGTGATGCTTTAGGTATAAGTGATGCCCTAGAGTAGTTGCGCAGAAGTGGCCTCGGCTTTACTTCCTTTTCTCTAGCAAACTCGATCTGAGGTAACTGGGAGAAAGGCATTCTGGGTATAGACTTAGCTTGAGAGTATTTTGGCTGGCGCGAGCTTGGTAAAAAGGCTGACATGGTTCCGAGGGCTTGGAAACAAACCTATCGGTGATGAATGAAAGAAGATGAACAACGCAGATGGAACATTATGGTAAGACATAACTTCTTTTTTTCATTGAACTACTCAGATGCGCAGATGGAGTTTTCCCTAGATGGACATATTTTCACTGCAAAACAACTGACAGAAGAAGCATTTCTGCTCGAGTCGCTTGCAAAGGGACTTTGGCAGTACACACCTTCACCACTGGACAGATCTATATCTCTTTGCATTCCCTCTGATCCAATTGTTTCCTATGTTGATCCAGAAAGGGAGGTGAGAGAGGCCCAGGATTATGTTAATGGTGCAATTTTTATCCAGAACAGTATTGGTTCTGTGTGATCATAGAACTGTCCAGAGGGAAGCACCAACTCCTTTTAAAAATGGTGGACTTCCTGACTCAATGCAGTGGGTTCCTGATACACCCCAATGGATAACACTGCAACTGACTGCATGGATGATTCCATCTTACTGCCTTTCCAGCACTATTACTCCAAAGATGTGTTCAGCATCATTAGAGAGACAAAGAAACCAACCACTAGGAAATTCTACATATCCAGGTGGCAGAGATGTTCTTACTGGTATCAAGGCACATGACAGACCCCAAAAGTAGCTGGTATTCATATGATATTCCAGCATCTCATTGAGTTGTTTGGGGCTGCTTGGTCTGTACTTCAACCAAAGTTTATCAATCAGCCTTTTTTGCTTGCCTTCTTCTATATCTGCACCTGGCTACTCTTATGTTAGTAAAGCATTTTGTCTAGGGAGTGCAGAACCTCAGACCTAAACAGCTGCTTCCTGTGCTCTGTACTTTGTGCTAGAACAGCTCACACAGGTTCCTTTTAAACTGCACTGCTCCACTTCTGTAAACTTCTTAACACAGAAAGTCGCTCTACTAGTGGTGATCACATCAGCGAGGAGAGTGTCAGAACTGCAGGCTTTGATGTGCGTGGAGCCTTTTCTAGTCTTCCATAAAGACAGCACAAGTCTTAGAATCAACTCTTCCTTCACTCCTAAAGTGGTCACAGAGTCTACCCACAATCAGGCTATTCTGTTTTCAACCTTCTTTCCTATTTAATCATCAGTTTAAGGGAGAAGGGATCCTTCATTCCCTGGATATTCACAGACAGCTCAGCTATTACCTTTCCTGAGACAACTCAGATATTACTCCAGTAGTACCAGGGTGGTCAGAAAAACCTAACCAATTTTTATGGCCTTTGCTGAAAAGAAAAAGGTAGAACCAGTATACAGGTAAACTGCTTTTAAATAGCTTTCTTAGTGGATCCGGTATTCTTAAGGAAAATCTCTGGTTGGCCCACTCAGACGTCATAGTACCATGTGCAATCACAGTGGCATTTTTAAGAGGAGTAAATAGTCAAGCTGTCTTAGTGGCTGCCACATGGACATTGGTTCACACTTTTTCCAAACACTATGTAGATAGGCTGGATAATCACTCCAGGGTGAAGACAGGCTTTGTTAGACCCATCTTATAAGGCATTTTAAACACAATCCTCTCTTCTTCCGTCACCATCTTCACTTCAAAGAGCTCTGGTAATTGTCTCGGTATTAAGGGGTACTGCATTAGTGATCTAAATGAAGAACATAGTACAGTTGTGTAGATGATTTGCCATAATAGTATATGTTTGAATATATCCCAACAACCATCCCCTCTGTGCTACCCTCGGTCACCATTACAACTTGTACACATTTGGGTTGGGTGGGGGATACCATTGTCCGTTATCCGTCTTCTAGCTTTACAGGTATTTCCATAGCATTGGTTCTGCTCAGTTCTGGGTAGTGGTTCAAGGAAAATAGCAGTGCTCCTCCTTTCCCGTCCTTTCTTTCCATTTCTGGACCAAGGAATAAGACATTGTACTTTGTTTCTCCTTAGTTATGCTGTCCTGTTTTAACTTGGTCTCATAGTTACCTTTACAGCCTTTGTCAGGTGTTCTGGGCAGGCAAGCCCTAAAGTGGTAAAGGCATACATCCTTGTCATACTGGCTCACGCAGGCATACCAAGAGTTGGACATACACCACATCAAGGGGGAAGGATCCTGAGCTCTAGAAATGAAGCCAGATGTATGGGGAGGGGGTACCTCACAGCTAAGACCCATTGGTAAGAACTACTGCAGCAGAGTTGTGTTTGAATATTTACTTTTATGGTACATTAACTATATAATTGTACATTTTCTTGCAGGTATAATAATATTAATATGGTGGAGGATCAGGAATTGGGAGCTGTCAAATTGTGCACAGCCTGTAACTCCATTGTAAAAGTATCATGCATGGGCAAGTTTGGGGATTTTGATGCTTTTTGGAAAAGCCATTTGGGAGGGCACAGGAAGCAAGTAGCCAAGTTATACTCACCAAAGATGTTCTGCTTGAAGATTATCTAATAGTGAGTGTTTATGTCTTCCCTGCATTGGATCCCTTTGGCAAAAGTGAAGGGGTTGAGCAGTAAATTCTAACTTTCTTTAAGTAAGAGGGTGCATTTCTTTAAACCTTCCATACCACTGCTTATTGTGAAATAATGTTGGATAAGTCCAGTTATGTCACTGATGTCCCAGGTGAATCTTTTATTGTTTAGCCGCCTCCTCTCCACAAGACCAAGCCTGATGGATCCTCTATTTGAACTCAGTCTTTACATCTGAATACATAACTTGATTTTTCCCCAAATTGTTTGCTGTTGTGTCCAAATTCCTCTCTAGTACCTCTTGTGACATCATTCTGAAAGTGTAGGCATACTGACAGCATGGAAGGATGAGAAAATAACTTGAGAATGTATCCCCAGCCCAGTGCTGTAAAGTGAAAAAGCCCTGCCACTCAAGCAGGCCAAGTTTGATTAGTGGTTGAAGCACTGGAGGGACTGGATTGGGACATAGAGGGTGGCACCATCTTGCCCATCCAAGGGAAGTGGGGAGGGTGGTATGACTTGCTGTAGTTCTGACTCAAAAAGAAGTTTTGAGAGTTTGCAGGATACAGCTTTTGAGTTGGTGTGGCTGTGTGGTGCACATGTAAACAGGGAGACATGGTGTATATTTGACCGCACACATGGAATTCCTTAAAGTAGCAGCATTTACAGAAAACATCTTCCCCAACAAGGAAGAGTTAGGTACTTGGGAAGGGGCTCACATGAACAAGGGATGGCCTGTTCCCTTACACACAACTCCTGTCTCCTAGAGGAATAAATGTCCTCATGAAGCTATTGCCCCAAGCAGGGAGCATGTGAGCTGTAGGGCTCTTATCCTTGTTGGTAAATAAATGGGTATTTATATCTCGGTCATACTGGAGGGGCACTATAGATAAAACAGATACATAGAAGGATGCCTTGTGGTGTCCTATGACAGAGGTAAAAAAAATCAGAAAATGCAACATATTCTTCTTGTTTTATAAAATGTAGTGTAACTTTATCATCTACTATATATCTACTGTTAAAATGTGTTACAATGTTCTTAAAGCTTTTCATAGCATCTACTTCCTTGCCTTCTCTAAGATTGTCTGTAAACTGTTTGCTTATATGGAGGCACTACAGAATTTTTATAAAAATGGGACATTGCCATTCTGTGCGTTCCAAGCATGTGTACCTGCTATCTCCATCCTTCTTTTTTACCCATTTTGTGTGGTACATCAAATAGTTCAATTTTGTTTGGTTTCTGTCTTTTCTGTTATACCCATATCCACAAGTCTTATTCTGTTCTTAAAGTCCAGTCCTTTCATTCCCTTTGCCATTGGTTACTCTGTGTCACATAGTTTCCATCAACCTACTTTTCCTGCCTATATATGGCCACCAGAATTAGACAAGTTACTCCCAATACAGTCTTGCCAATGCTCAGTGCAGTGGAATGACATCAACATTTCAGGAATTAACTCAGTGCCATGTAATCTTACATTCTGGTTGTCTTTACCACTATTTTTGCCCAGAGCTTGGTTAATCTCATCCGTGAGCCTCTGACCATTGCATTGCATGATTCAGTTTGGGACTAATTATAGCACCTAGAACTTTTATTTGTGTTATTACTTGGAGTCACCCTTTGAGTAATTTATATATTATGCGAGTTTGTACTTCCAAAATGTAGTAACCAACTCCACCTCCTTATGACTACCACATCAGTCTGGTGTCATCTGCATGCTGGCTGGTATTGGTCTTCACTGTATGTGCAATATAGATTAATATTAGGCTAACTACCCCGTGGGTCATTTTATTCTAGCCAGTTACCCCATTTGAGAATCAAATCCTGCACCTTGTGTCTGTAGGATAAACACCTTAACCATTATGCCAATCTCCCAACTCCAAAACCTTTGGATTTTGCTGTATTAGAACCCAGGCTCGCCTGTATTGTAGCCCTTAACTTACACCTGCTGCCACAGGAACAAATTGTAAATATGCCACAAAAGACAAAACAGCAGTTTCCTATTGCTGAATACTGCAAACTTCCATTGCCTGTTGACGTTTCTCCCTAATACAGTTCCTTTCTAACTGCCAGGGTGTGTTTCTGGACAGACAGCCAGTTCATTATAAAGATCAGTGCGGCAATCTCACTTCATTTGCATATAGATTGAAGACATGTCAAATCTGTCCTGGCCAGCCTTCTAGAATATTAAGATATCTTCATGTTGGAACTGGTGTCTTTTCCATGCTGAGGATATTAACATGATGTTTGTTTGTAAAGAGACCACCTTGGCCATCTTCATTTCTGTTTTACTACATCAAGTGCATGTTCACTTTGTTCACAAGTATATATTATTTGTTTTAAGGCTGCTTCAAAAAGCTTTAAGTAGGGGGGGACGTGGCTAGCATGGTCATGGTGTAGCAGCAGATTTCACAAGCTCCACCAAGGAAAATATATTTTCACTGGAAATTTGTTTCATATCAAGAAAAAGTGGATTTATTTTTGCAGAATTTGATAGTATTCAACATTCTCTTCAGGAATATCTACTTAAAATCGAAATTGGTTATAATTTCCAGTCAAAACATTCATCTGAACAAATACTTCACTTCTGGGAGATTTTCAACATGAGTTATACTAAGGCAAACAACCAGGATTCCAGTATAAAAAAGGAACTACAGACTTTGATAACAACTATTCAAGACCTCACAACTAAGATTGATATAATTGACTGTAAAATAGACAACTTTAAAGAAAAAAACTACCAAGCAGCTGGATATGCTTCATGAGGATTTAAAACAGCAAAAAATTCAAATTACTAATATTGAGGAATCATTAACAGACTTTGATGGAAGATTGCTAGAAAATGAAAACAACATAGAATTTTTGCTTAAACAAAATACTTCATTACAACATAAACTGGATGATCTAGAGAATAGATCACGTCGGAATAATATAAGGATTTTTGGTCTTCAGGAAAATATACAAGGGAACAATATGTCAAGTTTCCTTAACTCATGGCTGCCAAAATTTCTAGAGTTACCAGAGGCTTTATCTTTTGGTATAGAGAGAGCACATCGGTCTCTCACATCAGGAAACAGTATCAACAGGAAACAACCTAGATCTGTCATAGTAAAATTCCTATCATCTTCAGATAAAGACTTAATTCTAAAAACAGCCTGGTCAAAATCACCTTTAAAATACAATGACTCTATCATTCTCTTCGATAATGACTATTCAAGAATGGTAATTACTAAAAGAAAGGTTTTTTTACCTCTAATTAAAGAACTGAAGAAGGTACAGATTAAGACTCGCATCTTGTTTCCAGCAAGGCTGAGGATTTGTCATCCTGATGGACCTTCATTGTTTGAGGATCTTGATTCTGCTGTGACATATGTTAAAAAACACAAATTACTGGAAAAAATAGAAGAAATGGAGTGGGCTAACCCCTCTCTTAAAAGAATGGCTCCTAAAACTACATGGAAATCTATTGAAAAACAAAAGAGACTAAAGAATAAATGAAAAATGCAGACTATTTATAAAACAAACTGTTATTACAAACTGTTATTGTGGACTATGCTTTTATTAACAAGTCTGTTGTGATATATTATAAATGCAAGGTAAGATTTACACTGCTTTTCATATGTTGCATATATATAATGTTTCATTCATAACTTCATTTGGTGTAATATAACATACTTAGTATACCATCAATATATTTATAAAACACTAAATTATTGTAGTTCCAGTACTCAGCATCCAATAACAGCACCAGCACTACGAATTAATCCACAGGTCTCTTCGTGAATCACCAAATACAGTTTATTGCAAAAGTACACTTAAAAACATGTTAAGCGCTTTCATCTTCAAGTAAAGACTTCATCAGAACATTAATTCATCCATAATTCAAACTATATATAGCCACATCCTCAGGTCACATGTATTAAATTCATTAAGTGTCTATTAAAGTGCCAGTGCTCAAATTTAAAAAAATTCCCCTATCCTCTCAAAATACACATACTCATTAATATGTACTAAAAAACTAATTCAACTAATAATAAATAAAAAAATTAAAATAATAACATTTCTACATACATTTGATAAAACTTCCCATGTTAAAAATTTTAAATACATACCTAACTTCTCATTTGTGTTATGACATAGGTTTTACAGATATGTATTCATTAATTCCAGGGTAAACAGATGCATTGAGCAATATCTGCCACCTGGTTTCTTTTTCACCTACTATTTCTTTAATGTCCCCTCCCCTAATATTAGGTTTAATATTTTCTAAAATACCAAAATGAAAAGTAGTGCATTTGTCATTATCCTTAATATGTTTCCAAAGTGCGTTTTTTTCGTCATGCTTCTTAATACAATACAAGTGGTCGTATATTATATTGCGTAAACACCTTATAGTCTTGCCTACATAAAAACAAGCACATTGTGTACATTTGGCAAGATATATTAAATACTTGGACCTACAATTGCCATCCTTAAACCTTATAACAGAATTATTATAATTTTCCAACTTGATACTGGAACTGTTCACAATATACTGACATTGTGAGCAAGTTCCACATTTTCTAGTACCCAGGTTCACCCTGGGTGGAACATTATTAATACATTTCTTTTCTAATAAATTCTTGATATTAAGTCCATTCCTATACACATAGGTAGGTTTGTCTCCTACCACTTTGTACACTCCTTCATCAACCCTTAAAATGTTCCATTTCTTTTGGATTATATTTTTGATTGCCCCACATTCAGGTGCATACCTGATAACACATGCTTTACTATATTTTCCTCCTCCTGTCGTGTTATTAACATTACTGTAATCATTTTCTAAGGTAACACCTAACAGGGGTTTATATCTAGTTCTACAATATTTTTTCACATATTGTATTACGTCGTGTATCATATTCCAGGGATAACCTCTATCAGAAAAAAAGTGTCCAATTTTCATTAATTCCTTATCTAACTCTAAAGGGTCTGATGTCATCCGGGCAGCCCGAATACATTGACCTTTTATTATATTCCTTTTTTGTAAGTAGGGATGGTTACTAGAAAAATGTAGATACGAATTACTAAAAGTTGCCTTTCTGAATATATTAGACTTGAATTTTCCATCTTTTAAGGTTATTAGTGTATCTAGATAGGAAATATGTTCTTTGTCAATGTTAAATGTGAATTTAAAATTCTCACTACAGGAATTAAGGTATTCCTTGAACTCTTCTAATTCCCCCTGACTACCTTTCCAAACAACAAAAATATCGTCAAGGAACCTGAAGTAGCAGGTCATATACCCGTTCCATTTTGTACTAAAAATAAACTCATTTTCCCAATCTAGAAGTACCAAATTGGCAAATATGGGGGCACAAGAGGCCCCCATAGCCACTCCCCTAATTTGTTTATAATATTCCCCTTCATAAAATATATAATTGTGGGAAAGTACCAAATCCATAAATTCTAATATCAGTAATGTTCTATCCCATGACAAACATCCTGTTCTAGTGATACTGTTTTCAAACCTAACCATCCCTTCTTCCTTAGGTATGCTCGAAAACAGGTCAACAACATCAATCGTGATAAGACATTCCACTTCTTCAGCCAGGAGGGGTTGTAGCCTTCCTAAAAAATGTCGTTTTCAACCATTTGTCAATGACTTTCCCAAAAGGGAAAGACTTTGACTTGCTCCCAGAAATAATAGGTCTGAAAGGGGGTCCTGAATATTTTTGTGGATTTTAGGTATCCCCACTATAGTACTAATTATGGGGTTATCAACTTTTAAAAACTTATAGAGGTCCTGGTCAATTCTATTTTCTAACAATGAATCTTCTAAATACAAATCAATTTTTCGATGTCCAATGTTCACTTCATTTAGGGATGAAATACAATAGTTACCGGAATTCAACAATATAGTATGAATTTTGTTAATATAATCACCTGTGGGGTAGAGTACAACCCCACCCCCCTTATCCGGTTTCATAATTCTTATATTTGGGTCACCCTGCAGTTGCTTCAAAATAGTATATTCTTCAGATGTTAAATTACATTGATGTTTTACATTTCTGCACCCTTTACTGTACTGATATATATCATCAATAACTAATTTTTCAAAAGTTCTTAACAGATTGTTTAAAGGTGGTGTGTAGTTACTGTTCACCTTAAATTCCTTATTAATAACAATAGATTTTCCATCAAAGGTAACTCTTAAATTTAACTTTCTAATGTATTTTTTAACATCTACTATACATTCTGTGACGTTGAAAAATTCATTAGGGACGTATTTCATCCCTTTAGATAGCAATGTAAAATATTCCTTTTCCAAAGCCACCCCTAAATAATTATATATATTAAAATGGTCGTAGGTACTAATAATTTCACTGACCTTAACTATTTTGTTGGCATTTGTTACCTGTAAGGTCCCTAATTCATCTCCTACCTTCCTTCCTGACCATTTATGTACCTGTCCCCTCCAGGTTGTTTGTTTCCCTGGTGTTCATCCCATCCTACATCCTCCACTAAAAAAATCGGAAAAATGTTGTTGGTTATAATAATCTTCGTTCCTATGATTTCTATAATTCTTATTACCATGTCCATTCTTATTTTGGCCCCTAAAGTTATTATTATAATTTTATCCATTGTTTTTCCAGGGGAGGAAAAAAAATAGTAGGTGAAAAAGAAACCAGGTGGCAGATATTGCTCAATGCATCTGTTTACCCTGGAATTAATGAATACATATTTGTAAAACCTATGTTATAACACAGATGAGAAGTTAGGTATGTATTTAAAATTTTTAACATGGGAAGTTTTATCAAATGTATGTAGAAATGTTATTATTTTTATTTTTTATTTATTATTAGTTGAATTAGTTTTTTAGTACATATTAATGAGTATGTGTATTTTGAGAGGATAGGGGAATTTTTTTAAATTTGAGCACTGGCACTTTAATAGACACTTAATGAATTTAATACATGTGACCTGAGGATGTGGCTATATATAGTTTGAATTATGGATGAATTAATGTTCTGATGAAGTCTTTACTTGAAGATGAAAGCGCTTAACATGTTTTTAAGTGTACTTTTGCAATAAACTGTATTTGGTGATTCACGAAGAGACCTGTGGATTAATTCGTAGTGCTGGTGCTGTTATTGGATGCTGAGTACTGGAACTACAATAATTTAGTGTTTTACTAGTTGACTGTTCCGGTTATCTGCTTGTTATCAATATATTTATCATTAACACTTTAAGTATTCATTTTATATAAGTAAGCATACCATATAAAATGCATTACCTCAGTTTCTGCTTCATAGTATAAGATACTACTTAGCTGTATATTACATTTTAATTTCACACAGCTATAATATATACAGTTATAAATATTTAATATTCTATGTAAGATAAAATGAAGGGATACACTGGAAAATATAAAGTAAGGAGGGATGGAGGGGAGGGAGAGAAAAGAAGAAAAGTATTTTTATATATATGTATATATATATATATATATATATATATATATATATACATATAATTTCTTGTATATATAGCATAGTATACATAAGTCTCTCTAAACTCAAAGTAACAACAATGCATAACATACTCAAAACCTTCTTCTCTCTTCTAATTGCACTTTAAGTCATAGAGAATAACATATTCTTATAAGTTTCCTTCTCACTTCTAATCATACAGTACTGGTCAGCACTGAGCATAAACTGTGTTACACCCTCAGAGTAGAACAAGAATTCACAATGTAATTATTAAATATGTACATGATATACATTTGTTCGGGATAGGTAAGTATTGGGAAGGTAGTGTAGTATCTGTGGGTTTAAATACCAATGCATACATTAGCTCTGAAAAGCTGCAAGATGTTATGTGTGTTTCTATTACAAGGCTTATTATTTATATATTAATCTAAACTGTAGGGAGTATATATAGTTAAAAATAAACATAGTGCTTTTAAATGACAAAATAGAGCAGTAGGAAAAGTTACATCATTACTTTCATGCGTTGAAAACTTTTTTTTTTTTTTTGATGACAGTTTTGTAGTTTCTAATATGGTAACAGATATATGCTGATTCACATGTATAAAACATTTTTTTACTGAAACTCGACTGTTTCCCGCCAAAAAAATAAGGGAGACAACTTTGAACAGTCTCCTTACCTCGTGCAGTTCTCTCACGAGCTAATTATTCATTTGGAAAACTTTCTACAGTTTGTGGAATCATCTCTTCTCTCTCTGAACTCCCTCAATGATGTGAAGCAGCTGGATGACGTCATCACCGTGCGACGAACATTTCCAGGAAGTGCAGAACTGTATTGTGACTGTAGCTTGGTTTAACAGTCTTTTTTGTTTTAAATCAATTGTTATTTACTTAAAATGATCATTTATATGGTCGATGACAAGATTACATATTACAATAACATAATATCTTCATCTTTTGTCACTTGAAGAAAGGATTACAGAACAGATAAAGGAAGAAAATGTAGAAAGAAAAGAGGTGAGAGAGGAGATGGTTATGAGAGAACTGTGTGAGTATTATAGGTTCATAGGTTCATACTAGGCTATCTGCCCTAGGGCTTTTATAAGCCTAGCCAGAATGTGTTTGGCTTTCGTCACCCATTTTAAATTTATTTTGCTATGCCCTTTTTCGAGGTTAGTAGACTGTGCCTCTGTCTAACAGTGACACAGAAGTGATACCCGGGGTAAACCTACGATCTCCCATCCACTCATCAAGATTCCTCTTGAAGAGAGTCAATGAGGGACTCTGCCTAACCTGGACTGGGATTTTATTCCAGAGTGAAGGGAGCCTCTGGGTTATGAATCTGTCCCTCCAGCATGTCCTATTTATTTCAGTGCTGAGGTTCAAGTCTCTCGAGCGCGTAGCTCAATGGTATTTGGATTTTCTGAGGTGCAGCATGTCCATTACTTCCGGGTTGGACATGGCTTTATACGTCAGGCACAGATCGCCTCTGAACAGGCGGTATGCCACTGAGTAGAGCTGGAGTTTCTTTAACCGGGCAGCATATGGCATCTGTTTGAGCCCTTTGATCCTCTTGGTGAGGTACTTTTGGGGTCTTTCCAGTTGCTGCAGGTGTCTGGTAAGGTACATCCCAAAAGGGGCATTGTACTCAGTTATGGGCCTGATGAGGGATGAGTAAAGAGGCACGATGACCTCCCCTGAAAAAGATTTGAATCCCTTCATGATTAGGTGGGCTATATAAAATGTTTTTCTAACCACCTTGGCCACGTGGTTGTCAAATGAGAGATTGCTATCAACTTGGGTCCCCAGGTCCCTAATTACTTCTTCTGTACTTAATGGATTACCACCTATGTGGTAATTTGTGGGCACTTTGTTTTTGCCAAAGGGGATGACTATACACTTTTTGGCATTTAGCTTGAGGCCATGTCTCTGGCACCAGTTGTCTGTTTCTATGAGGCCCTTTTGGAGGATGCTTGTGTCGGCTGGAGAGTCGATTATGGCACCCAGTTTGCAGTCATCTGTGAACTTGGTCAGCCACAGTCCTTCCATGTTGGCCTGTACCTCCGAGAAATATATACCGAACAAGAGAGGTCCCAGGACTGAGTGTTGTGGGACACCACTTGTAACTGGTTTGGAGTCTGACATGGCTCCAGCAATTCTAACCATGTGGGTTCTGTCCTTGAGCCAGTTTGCAATCCATCTAGTGACATAGGGGTTTATATTTAAGCTGGTGAGCTTATCTATAATGCCCGAGTGGGGTATTGTATTGAAGGCTTTTGCGAGGTCCAGGTAGGCTGTGTGGACCACCTTCCCCTCGTCAATGGCCTTGGTGACTGTTTCAAAGAAATCAAACAGGTTTAAGAGGCAGGATCTGCCCTTAACAAAGCCAAACTGGGTAGGATCCAGTGTCTGTAGGTCCCCAATATCTTTATTTATGAGGTCCATGATGATCCTTTCCATAGCTTTGCAGACCAAGCTAGTCAGGCTTATGGGGCGATAGTTTCCAGGATCCGTTGAGGCACCACCTTTATGGAGAGGGACCACTGTTGCTGTACGCCACTCTTTGGGCACATATCCTGTAGTAAGGCTGAGATTGAACAGTAGTTTTATGTTTGGGTTTAGCTCTTCTTGGAGTTCATGTAGGATGCAGCCCGGGACACCGTCTGGTCCCATTGATGCTGTGTTTTTTGCTTTGGAGAGGGCGGCTCTTACCTGAGCATCTGAGATGTCAGGGGGGCAGCACTCTGCTGGGATAGATATTTGCCCTTTTGGTGGGGGGGGGGTGAGAAGTTTGCGCTGAACCTGTCAGCTAGGATGTTGGCAATGTCTGTGGGTTCAGTGTATTTTTTGTCATTTTGGACTAATTCTGAGCATATCTGGGAATTACCACCCAGGTTCTTAACATAACTAAAGAAAGTCTTGTGATTATCCTTAGTGTCCTGTGCAATTTTTCTCTCGAAGCTGGCCTTAGACAATGCAATGCCTTATTGAAATGTAAATGTCTATGTGCTTTATTCTTAGGCCCTACAAATGTAAATACTAATGGTAACATTCATTTTTTTGCATGTATGTGTGTATATGTGTATATATATATATATATATATATATATATATATATATATATGTGTGTGCATATGTATTTTACATATATACAGGAAACTCATACTGTTCTAGTGGAACAGTCTTTGAAGGCAGGAACATCTTGTACAGTTTGACTCCTGTGCTTATGGCTGTTACACAGGTACAGTTGTCTTACTTTCAGCAGTCCACAGTTGCATGTATTGGCCTCACAGCATTTTCACTTCAGAATACTTTAACTGAGGAATGTGTAGCAGCCCATCAGCAAACTCCCATCTCCCAAAAAAACTTCTTACCTTGTACCTTGAGTCCAGTGCCTCCAACAAAAAGAAATGGATCCATCCACTGAAGGGTTATCCAAGTATGAACTAGGTAACAAAGAGGGACTTACTTGTTTGGGCATGGTACATTTTTGGGGGGCTGCAGTTAAGACAATGAGAATCTCATTGTTTTAGGATCTTCACTGTAGGATGTTTCTTCCAGAGAGACCATGACCATGTTGATTTAACACTCAGTGAAAGAGAGTGGCTGCATGTGTGTCTATTGTCTGTGTGTGCATATGCATTGCTTGTATGTGCTTGCTTCTGTGTGTGTGTGTGTGTGTGTAGTATATAACTGTTGAGAAGAATCTGGAACTGAAAGTCATGGAGGAACCCAAGCCCATCGCAATTCCACCACTTTTTCAGTTTTTTCAAGTTCATCTTTGAAAGTTCCTTATTAGAATCGGACTCACAGTGCCCACTCCTAAGAGCTATATTATTTCCCCAGAGTCTTTTTAAAGTAGAACTGCCTGCACAAAAATCCAGCAGCAGAACCTACGCGAATTTTAGTGGATTCTACTAGAGGATGTAAATTGGTATTTGGGATCTGAACACACTTGACAACTTTGGTAAAAATAAAATGCTTTATACTTTTTTCCAACTTGGAAACAGGGCTGTTAGTTAACTGTCTGATATGATTCTGTATCAAAGCTGATAGGACTTAAATGGGAATATTGATGAAGAAACCTTGCAAGAAAGACATTCTAAGTCAGCCTACACTGTTGTAAAAGTGGGGGACATGCAATCAAATGTAGATGCTACACTGCAGATGTAGTGGCAGGAGGACAGCCATGAGCATTGTTATTGGAAGGAATGCCTTAATAAGATTTCACACAGTCCCTTGTGATGTAAATGGTTGTAGCACTCCTAGACAAATACCCTGCTGTACAGCCTTCATTCTCAGGATTTCTCAAGAGATGAAAGCAAAGGATAAAACAGTGGTTTCAGTGCAATAGTTTTATTTATCTTTCTGTCTTGAGGGACAGCCAAAATGATTTCACTAAGCAGTGGGTCTTCTGTCAAAAGCTGCCTGCGGTGGAGCAGTATAACTAAAGGAGAATATTGAAAAAGAAGGAATATTTTTAGGTTGTATAGACAGAAGAGGCTAGGCTGAGGCAGATGTCAGTGAAGGGAAAATAGATCCCCACATTGCAGTTAAGGTAATGAACAGTACTAATATCCAACTAGTCCACACAAGTAACTCAATAACATAATTCAGCAGTGTAGTTCAAATGACACCAGGGCACAAATATCCACTTTAACTTTTATTAAAATAAAAACAAATGAGCTAACCACTTTCGTTCCCAATGGAACTTCTTCCGAACTCAATTAACAGCCTTAAAAACACCATGTTAAATATAACTCTATGAACCATGTCTAGACAAATAGATGAGTTGGATAAAAGGATTTTTATGATTTGTTATTTAAAATGTATGAAATTAACTATTTCAACATCTTTGATAATGTGGAGAAGCAATGTAAAACTATGCTGAGTAGAAAAATGAAAAACCTACAAAGAGACTTGGAGCAGTATTCAAAGAATACCGCTTATCCAAAACCTCCAGGTCCCTATGGCAACCAAGCTGACAAAGCCAATAGGCGAGTGACAATGCGGGAAGTTCCACCTACTGCTGCAGGAAGCAGATAACTTCAGTGAAACGGCTGAGCAAATCCCTTTAGGGACTGGAGAAATACGCAGGTCAGCGCAGTTAATGAACAGGGAATGAGTACAAGGAATGGAGAGGCAGGAGGAGCAATACAAGAAGGAAGGAGCGAGACCCAAACATAAACAGTGGACCAGGAGTTAATTTTTGAAATATCTCAGTTGTATGAATTTCACTTTGAGACTATTACTTCACAGTATAACATTGTGGTTAATGACAAGGGTGATTTTTAAACTATATAATTACTTGCGCAAGGTATTAACCAACTGCCATGCTAATTTACTGTCCAAAGGACTCTCATTTGTGCCGGCAAGATGAGCAAGTCTTGTAGACTCTATTATTCACTTGAAGCTGTTCTGCAGAAAGTTAACTATATCTATGTTATTGAATGAAAAAGTTGAACAACCATGTATTTTGTATAAACCAAGCACCTTTAACCCCCCCCCCCCATTACAGTATCTGGTGCAACTGTTTGAAACATTTTGTGAAATAGATATTAGAAATGTATTAAATGATAGATGTGAAACTGAATTTTGTAATTTAAACAGAAAGGAAAATGAACTGTTATTAAATGTCTGCACTGATATGAATATCAGAGTAATGAAACCAGACAAGGGGGGGGGTTGGTAGTGATGGAAAGGGTAGATTACTTGAACAGTATGTTGTTATCTGACACCTATGAAGAGGTTTCAAGAAGTGAAATTAATGTTGCATATTTTAAAATTGATCAAATGTTACAAGACATGGTGATCCAGGGTCAGAGTAAGGAAAGAGAATATAAATGTATGTCTAATCCTAAACCAGTTATTGCACAGATTTTTGGGATACCAAAAATTAATTCAGACGTAAATAACCCCCATTTAGGCCAATTATTGACAGTGGGAGATCTAAAACTGTCACATAGCAACATTTTTAGATTTAAATTTAAAAGGTGATATTAATAAAATTGAACAGGTATGTAAAGATTCTAGGGAATTTTTAAGCAAGCTGAATCAGGTGGATTTTGACCTTAATTTTATTTTTGTACCTCTTGATGTTCATAATTTATTTTCAGTGATCCCCCATAAAGAAGAGTTGGAGTATTTTGAAACCCAAATAAGTATTTTCAAATGGAAAGTTGGAGCATTGCTGCCATGCCACATTTAATGGAAATGGTATTAGAAAATAATTTTTTAGGCAAACAACAGGCGTGGCAATGGGGGCCACATGTGCCCCTTTGTTTGCAAATTATGTCATGGCAGAATGGGAAGATCAGTATGTGATCAATGGTCCTTATAATAGGAGTTGAACGACATCTTTATTTAATGGAAAGACACAAACAGTAAATTGGAAGAATTTTTACATTACATAAATACCACAGTTGATTTTTTATCTTTTTCATCATGTTAAGACAGTGAGAGAATTCATTATGTAGATGTAGAGATATCTAAGGATTATGATAAAAGAAAATTAACATCCAATATTTATAGAAAACCTACATTCTCTAACACATACCTGCATTTTTCCAGCTGGCATCCTATTCATCAGAAAAAAATCTGTGGTAAAGGGCCAGCTGGGAAAGAGTAGCAAGGATGGTGTCAGAGATGGACATGTTCATAAGCGAATGTAAAATGGTAGTCTCTACGTTTTTAAAGAGGGGTTACCCCACTGAATTTGTGGATGAGGTGAGAAATGAAGTAATTAGGAAAAGTGAGTATGTTTTTTATAAACCATTTCTTGACACCAGTAAAACTGTAGAGCAATATAATAAGAAAGATAATTTGGTAAACAACAGGGGAACTTTTAGATCTACTTACACATTGGATAGTAAATGTGTTAGGGATGTGATTAACAAAAACTGGCAGATTTTCAAGGATGATTTAAGTGTAAATGAAAAAATAGGAGAAAAACCTGCTTTTGTGTTTAGAAAGGATACGTCTTTTAAAAAGTGGATAGAATGGGGGTATAGGGACACAACAACCACTGGAATAGGTACAAGAAAGTGTGGAGCACGTTCCCAATGCCCCCATGTTCTTAGTATGAATCAGTTTATCAGAAATGTTACATACAAAACAAAGTGCCGTTATAACTGTAACAGTACCAGTATAATGTACCTTGCTCATTGTAACCAGTGTTTGGCATTCTATGTGGGGAAGACCACTAAAAGGCGAAGGACCCTAATTTATGAACACTGTTTAGACATTAAGAACTACAAAACAAAACATGCACTCTATAAGCATGTTGTGACTTTTCCCAATCATTCATTTGGGTTTTCAGTTGTGAATAAAGCTTTGAAAGATGCCCAAGATAGAATTGTTGATGAACACTTGGATATGTGTGAGCTGAAATGGTAAATTAAATTGAATGCAACCCACTGTCTAGGTTTAAATGAAGCATTATCTATTTATTCTGTGTTAAAATTGAAGCAATTAGATTTCAAATGATTTTATTGGTTTATGGGCAGATCATGTGATTTCATATGGTTATATTTAACATGGTGTTTTTAAGGCTGTTAATTGCATTCTGAAGAAGTTCCAGTGAGAACGAAAGCACTTAGCTCATTTGTTTTTATTTTAATAAAAGTTAAAGTGGATATTGGTGTCCTGGTGTCATTTGGACTGCACTGCTTTTAATGCACAGTACTAACTACCAACACCTCCCCCCATCACATTCTTGGTCTTATAGGCTTGATGTTTTTTTCAAGAAAAACTGTCTTGAGTTGACTCCAGACTTTTTGGTAAGGGTAGTATAGTACATCTCCAGACTAGTAGCCCAGCATAACATATCTGAGATACTTCAGGTACAACTAACATTGGGTAAGACGGTGATTCAGGTCGTAGCCTGCTATAGGTCCCCAACCATGTCCCAAGACTCTCACTCCACGTTCCTAAGCACTCTGGAAACTATTAGGGTCCAACACAACACTCTCATACTAGGTGACTTCAACTACCCCTCCATCAACTGGGAAAACTACTCATGCACCAATACACTGGCCTAATGCTTCCTGGAATTCATCGATTCTGATGCCCTGAACCAACTCATTCTTACCCCCACTAGAGGAAGCCACACCCTTGACCTGGTTATTGCTAACATGGGCAACCGTTGCTCTACACCAATAGTCAATTTCCTCCTTGGTTAGATCCGACCACAAACTAATCACCATGGAAATCCACATCTCACCCACACCCCCTGCAAAGGTAACCACCATGAAAAACTTCTCCAAAGCTGACTTTGGGCTCCTAAAAACAGATGTGGCTAACTTCACGGCACCCATGTCAACGGAAAATAGATGCATGACTGCCGAATCGTACGCAATGCACTGTACGAACACGTACATAAATGCATGGAACTAACCATACCAAACAGAACCAAGATGTTCTCCTCCAAAAAAGGAAGCCAATCTGGTGGTTCCCTGCCATTAATAAAGTCTACAACAGAAGGAAGAAACTGTTGCAGAAAAAAGGTGAAGTCCCAAGACTGGAAAAACTCCCTTATTAGCCTCAACAAGAAGTTGAGATCCCTCATCAAAACCTCTAAAGCCAGCTATGAAGACAGAATTTCAGCAGACACCAAAAACAGCCATAAAGCCTTTTATAGTAAATGTAGAAACTGCACACAACTTACAAAGCAGAAACTTTAAAAAAAATAAAATAAGGTAAGCACTTTCACGACTTACAGGCCGCTTCATCAGACAATACTGATATGTAAGGCTGTGGAGCGCATCATCATGGACCTAATTAACAAGGATATAGGGAATCTCCAAACTCTAGATCTCACGCAGTTTGGTTTTGTGAAAGGTATATCATTCCTGCTCAACCTGGTTGACTTCTTTGAGTCAGTCACCAGAGCTGTGGGTGAGGGCAAAGCAAGTTCATACAGCCTACCTCGATCTAGCCAAGGCCTTTGATACCATTCCCCACTCAGGAATTATTGATAAACTCACCAAACTAGGCATCAACCCCTATATCAGTAGGTGGGTTGCAAACTGGCTCACAGATAGAAACCACAGTATGAAAGTGGCAGATTCCATCAGACTGCCGACCAGTCATGAGTGGAGTACCACAAGGATCGGTCCTGGGTCCTCTCCTGTTTGGCATCTACTTCTCAGAAGTCCAGGTCATCACGGAGGGACTGTGGGTGACCAAGTTCGCAGACGACTGCAAGCTGGGAACCATTATTAACTCCCCAAGTGATGTAGACATCCTATAGAAAGGCCTCACTGGGACCAATGACTGGTGTCAAAACCATGGCCTTAAGCTTAATGCCAAAAAATGCATCATCAACCCCTTTGGGAAAAACTTGGTTCCCACTAATTACCGCATGAATGAAAGCCCACTGAACACTGAAGGCGTTATAAGAGATCTGAGGACAAAAGTTGACAGCAGTCACTCCTTCGACCACCACATTGCCACTGTGGTCAGAATGTTCTATGTGGCATATCTCATTACCAAGGGTTTTGCATCCAGGAAGAAAGAGGTCATCATCTCTCTCTCTACTCTTCCCTCATTAGGCCAATCATTGAGTATAATGCCCCATTTGTCATGTACCTCACTAGACACATACAACAGCTGGGAAGGCCACAAAAGTACCTCATGAAGAGGATCCTATGCCTTAAACATGTCCTACATGGACAGACTCAAAAAACTCCAGCTATTCTCTGTCTCATATCGTCTACTAAGAGACTATTTCTGCTTGACATACAAAGCCATGTCTGACCCAGCTCTGTTAAAAATCCTACATCTAAAGAAATCCAAATCCCTCCACACCACATGCTTCAGAGACTTCAACCTCATTACCACAATCAACAGAACATGGTGGAGAGACAGGTTCATAACCCAGAGACTGCCCATGCTCTGGAATAGACTTCCCATACATGTCAAGCAGAACACCTTACTGGCCCTCCAAGAGAAATCTTGATGAGTGGATGGGAAATCAAAGTTCACCCCGGGGATCACTCCAGTGACTCTTCTTGATAGAGGCACTGGGAACTAACATTGGGCGGCACGATGACAGGGCACTTCTATGGCATAGGCTTGTAAAGGCTCCAGGGCCATTAGCTTAGTACACACCTATGAACCTGGAAATCTCATCCAGTGTAAAAAGAAAAAAATCCAAGCTTTTCCTACCTTCTATCAAGGCCTTTTTTGGTGGAGTTTTAGACACCAGTGCCAGTAAGGTGGGTAACGTAAAGGTACAGTGGGGCAGTGGTCTAAAAACCCTAAATCCAAGCACGCAAATGTAAGAGATGACAGTGATAACTTATTCCTTACAGATTTTCAGATCATTGCTTTACCCAAGCTCCATGAAAATATTGAGAGCCAGTACTACAATGTTGTATGTTTACAGGCAAATAGAATGTGTTCTTACCCTGTCTGCAAATTAGTCAGAATTGTATGAGACCTGGCCTTGAAATAAGGTCTGTACCTCCATAACCTTATGTAACAATGCAATGCATGTTTGATAAGCCTGCTCACCTATCTTTTTGACTCTGCAGAAATTGCATATTTGTATTACTTTGTAATACTTTGTATTCTCAATAATTCTATATAATTTACCACTTCTCTTTTTATAAGACCGGTTGCTCATATTACTGTTGGGACTGTCTGGGTAGCTTTCTTTTTCTCGTTTCTGCCTGCAAATCCTGATATTTTATGACTTTGTGTCTCTCTGTATGCATGACACTGTAGTCAGTGGGTGTGGCGATTTCAGTGATCATTGCAACTTTTGTCTTGTTTTCACGGACCACTATATCCGTTTTTCTTGCATCTATCTTTTGAACTGTTGGTAATGGGTAATCCCATGTGACATAGACGTCTATCATTTTCTGTGATGCTTTGTGGCTCATGTTTCCAGTGTTTTTCAGCCATTTCAGTACTATTATGTTTGCACAATCCCCACTGCAACAGTTTTGCCACATTATTATGCCTTTTAGTGTACAGTCCTTCTGCCATTATATGTCACAACCACCAATGAAGTGTGCAACTGTTTCCAATTCTGTTTTACAAAACCCGCATTTGTCTGTTTTACCTACATGTTCAATGAACTTTGTAAACCAGCATGTATATAGTCCGCTATCTTGGGCAGCCAATATTAACCTTTTATTTCTTGGTTTGAATTCGCCTCTCCTTAACCATTCTTACATTTAATCCAGATCAACATGAGGTTTTACATAAGTTTTCTATACTTGCAACTATATTTATGCATTTCCACATTACTTGCCTTCTGATCATCTCCTTCACCATATATACTTTCTTTTGATTTTTGGCAAATTCATTTGCTGTCTGATTTTCATCTACTTCTGGTTTGATTTCCATTCCTGCTTGATGCTGCTATGCTTCTGTAGCATAGAAGTCATCTTAGACTTATTCTCCTCATGTTTCAAAACTTTCACTACGTTTGGGTCTTGTGAGGTCAGCAGATGTGTGCAGTCCCATGACTGCAGATGTATAACTGTAATCAATTTCAATGAGGTCCATACCTCCTCCTGAATGGGGAATGTGTAATCTTGCTATGCACTAATGTTTATGAATCATTTGATGATCATGAAGCAACCTTCTTGTTTTCCTGTTTAATCTATCCAGCTCATTTTGGGGCCAGTCAGTCACTCCAAAACTGCAAGTTAGGACAGGAGGAACAAATTGGTTTATAGCTTGAATTTTGTTCCTAGATGTCAATTCTGTTTTCGGGATTAATTAAAGTCTTCTAAAACATTCCTTACTAAGTTTTATTTGCATTTGTTCATGTTTTATTGTTGATCCTTCATCAATTCTCAAATATTTAGACACTCCCTCTTGCTGAAGTTCTTTTATGTCACATTCTTGTCCCAAACTGATATTTTCTTTGTGCTGCAGTTTTCCTGCTTTAAAAGTTGCTTTTGTACATTTATCAAGACAAAATGGCATTTTTATATTATCTGAAAAAGCTTTGACAACTTGGAGTTATCCTTTCAGTTCCTCATCTGATGAGCTATACGATTTTTAATCACTGACAAGAGAGGATGAGAAGTCTTTACACTTTGTTGTTTTCTAGGAGCCAAATTATAGTCAAGTAGACGGCTTAGGGGGGAGACAGAATAGCAGTGGTGACAGAGAGTCACCCTGGAATATCCTCCTTTGAATTTTTATCCCTGTAATAATAATTTGTCTTTTAGCACGGCTTAATTGCAAAGTGGTCTGTCACCGTTTCATGGGCACTGTTATGTAGTCGATCAGTGTAGGGTGTATCTTAAACATTTTTAAGCACCCTTTTGTCCATGAATGTGGGATACTATCAAATGCTTTTTTGTAGTCAATCCATGCCACACTTCAATTCTTCCCCTTTTTACAGTTATCCACTATGACTTTATTTAACAACAAATGATCCTTTGTTCCATATGACTTTCTTTTATTGCCCTTTTGTTCTATTGCCATAATAGAGTTTTCTTCTAAATGACTGTAAACTCTATCGGCATCAATTCCAGTGTGTAGTTTGTACATTGTCGGAGACAAGTTATTGGCCTATAATTTTTAAGGTAGCTTGCAGGCTCACCTTTAAGTAAGAGCATTGTTTTTCCCTGTTAATCAGGTTGTTGTCTATTCATGATGTGCATATAAATAGTGCTAAATCGTCATGCAAAGATGTTAATATTTTAACCAGAAGTTCGGTACTGCATCTGGGCCTCTGGTTTTCCAGTTTGAGGCCTTTCTTAACTTTGTTTCAATCTCTCTGGCTGTTACTTCATCCCGTTTCATACTCTGTACCTTTAAACTTCTTATTCTTTCTTTTACTTCTTCTATCCTTTAAGCATCTTTATTTTCCACAGGTTCTTCATAAATACTTCTCCAAAATGTATCTATTTTTTTCTTTTTTGGGTGGTCTTTCAATTAGTTTTACCTTGTTTCCCAATTCTCTATAAAACTGTTTGGGGTAATCGATAAATTGCTTATTTTGTACTTTTCCTTTATATTTATTTGCATGTCTTCTAAGTTTTTCTGTCTGTACGGAGATTTTTTATTTATTTGCGATAGTGCATGATAGATCCTGATCTGTTCTAATATTGCACAGTCCTTTTATCATGTCTATCTTTCTAAGTATTTTTGTTGATCTGATCCCCCTTCTATACTCTTCTAACAGTGACAGTTGTCTTAATTGCTTTATAGTTTTCTCTATTTGATACTTCCATAATGGTATTCGATATCTCCCCTTCCTTTCCCTCACCACCCTGTGTTCTTGTGGTAGATCTTTATCTGTTATTAATTTAGCTGCACGGTAATATATTCTGTTTACTTCTGTTATATCGCATGGATCTCAATAGACAGTTCTAATTATTGTGTTAATTTGTTTTATAGTCACATATTAAACATAAACATGATAACTGTAATAAATATTAGCACTTCATTCTTAATATTTTCTAACTCACTTTTGTTATTTTACTTCTTTTTGTTTTTTTACTAAAATAGGCTTTATACTAGCCAGACTATTAATACCTGGTTTACTGTCTGCTGTTAGCCTTACTATCCATTCATATTCTTATGAGCATAAGGGGTAGTGATTTAAATAATTTTTTTTATAAATAAAAGAACATGAATGAATAGTAAGGCTAAGAGCAGATAGTAAACCAGGTATTAATAGAGTGGCTAGTATAAAGCCTATTTTAGTAAAAAAAACAAATAAAATAACAAAAGTGAGTTAGAAAATGAAATGAATGTTTATTATGTTTAATATGTGATATTAAAACTTTGTAACTTTAAAATTTTATGAATTCTTTCATTTGTTTTATAAAAATTCTGACTTTTTCCATTTTATTGACCTTCTGCAGTTTATTTCTTTCATTGATCTTAATATGTCTATCTCCATTAAGTTAAGCAACTCTTCCTTTAGCTCATTTTCTTGTAAACTGAGGGCACATTTTTTGTATTCCATTTCCTGCGGGCATTCTATAGAAGGTTCTATGGCATCTTCCTCCGGCACATTTTCTTCAGTTTCATCCTGTGTCATCTGTTGCTCTGTCATATGGGAACTCACTGGCCTATCACTCCTCAGCATAGAGTTTGCAGAGTTTCCTGTCCCTTCCCTTGCTGTCCATCTTCAAGTGAACATTTATACTGGTTTCCTGTGGAAGGCTCCAAAATATCTTCATATGGCACCTGACCAGTTGCTTGCCATTCCACTGGTTTCCCCTTAATTTGGATTTCTATTGCTTTATCCTGTTGTGGTGCTTTCTGAATTAGATTATCTACACTGAATCCTTCACTTAGTGGGTACTCCATAACCTCAGTTTCTATTTCTTTAAATTCTCCATTACTAATCTCCTTTTATACTCTTCCTCTTTGTCTTCTTATTTTTTGTGTTGTAAAGTTTTTCATGTATGGATTCCTTTGCCTGTATTCTCTTCAAATATCTTTGGTGCTGCTCTTTTTGTATTGATTAGTTTTGCTTTCTCCTTTGCAAAGATATTACATCATATTAAATATTTTTTTCTTTCCCATGTCCATATTCCTTCTTTATATGTCTCCTGATCATCCTGTTTCTCCTTACTTTGGGGACTTGTTCCATCATGCTGTGATATAACCTGTGTTAGACCTTCTATACCAAATCTTTCACTTTGGAGGCACTTCATAACTTCAACTTCTATTTTTTTTCCTTCTACTTTACTAATCTTCTTTTCTACATTCTCTCTTTGTGATATTATATTTTATGACATTTTTCATATCTGGATGCCTTTGCCTGTATTTCCCTTTGGGTTTCTTTGGGGCTGCCTTCTTTGCATTAATCAATTTCACCTTTGAATAAATACTGCACCATATCATATCTCGCTTTCTTTCCCATGTCCATATTTCTTTTTTATACTTTTCAAAAATCTCTAGGTTTTGTTTATATTTTTCGCACTTCCTCAGATGCTTCTTTTTCCAAACAGATAAAAGTTTCTTGGTCTATATACTGTTGTTCACAAATCTATTGTATTAATGAACACAGGTTTTTATTTGAAGTTTCTGACAGTTTTTGCTTTTGGAAGTATTTTTCTTTCCTCTAATTTCTCTCTTAATCTTTTTGTATATTTTGTGTCTGGAAATTCTGGGCTTTTTGAATAGTAACAATATATCATTTCTTTCTTATCCTTAATAGTCCACTCTATTGTCTTTATGACTCTTCTTTGGCCTATCAGTTTGTTTGTTTTTTTCTGGACTGTTACTTACTTCTACAACAGGGGGGACCATCCTTCCCCTGGGCCCGGCTTGGTCCTATTGTAGGAATTTTTCCATATTTTGAGGATTCTACACTGTCATTTTTTCCAGTCCTGGCACCAATGTGTCTACCAGGATTGGGCATTTTTTTTGTCCTGGTATCTTTTTTTAATTTTTGACCTACTTCTGTCTATGATATACACTATATAAATACAGTCTATACATCGGTGTTGTCTTGGTGAGATTTTGTGAAAAACAGGGTTTACCTTGTGAAGGTACTCACCAAGACTTGAGGATGACTTCAGTTTCAGCAATACTACTTTACTTTAGCTGCTGACTTATCTCTCCATTCGGACCCCAAAAATTCCTTAAACTTCTTGTATTAGAGGCGTATGGGGTATATGTAAATGACCCCTTAAGGACATCAGATGTTTCAGCTATATGGCAGTTCTGAATGGCCATGACTTTTTTCTTTTTAAGTCTGCTATGGATAAATTCAAGCCAACTTTCAGTATATCTCTGTAATTGTAAAACTTGAACTCTTTCCTGGGCTGAGACTAAAGTTGGTCATTTATGATTATTTAAATGTGTTAACCAGGGTAGAGCGTTGAAGTATAACCAGCTGTCAGAAGACAATGACAAACTGCTTGAACAGGCCTTTTTGCAGCCTGTAGAAATTGAAAATGATTGGGGAATTCTTTCAGGCTGTGATACAGAAGTAAGGAATACCAGTGAGGGACTTGTTTGCCTCTGTGGACATCCGTCAAGTAAGAAGGGTGTGCCGATTGTTCCCATGCAGGGGAATTAGAGAAGTGAATTTGTTCTCCAGTTGTATGCCTCTCATACCACTCTTTTCAAAAGTACATTTTATTATTTTATTTATTTTACATTTGTTGACCGGGTTAGTCCAACTGGATACATATCCATTTTCAGTGGAGAGCACAGAGGTACATAAAAAATATAAAATATAAAAATATAGTGACATAAGCTAGGAAATTGAGACAGGCAACATTAAAAATACAAAAATATAACAGTAGGTAAAAAGAAAAATTCAATTAGTGATATAAGTTAGTAAAGATGAGTAATTAGGAGCCTGAGCTATTAGTCTGGATTAGAGCATGGACATAGCCATTGAGATTTTAATAGAGTTCGAAGTTGTATTTTGAATTATCAAGAAGGATATAAGCCATCTTAATAGTGCTCCTTTGGCCAAGGCAACTGTGGTTCTGTCAGATAGATGGATACCAGTCCAGTCCAGTTGTCTGCATGCTTCTAGCTCAACAGTGGAAGCCATGTAAAAAAAATACAAGTAGTAAGTCCCAAAAGTATGAAAATACGACAAAAAGGGCAGTAAAAAAATATGTAAAATTCACCAGCTTGCACTTTATTAACAAGAACGTCTCAAGTCCCTAGCGCTTCGGCAAGAAATGCCTTCTAGGATTACATCAGTAAGGAAAAAACAGTGCCATTTTATACAAAACTTAGCTATCAATTATAAAACACTTAACTAATTAATTAATATCTAAAACATAAATACTATATTTCTGTTATATTTAGAAAACAATTATATCAAAAGTTTCCATGATTAGATGTTCATGGAAATTTTTGATATGTTTTCTAAATATAATAGAAATATAGTGTTTATGTTTTAGATAATTAATTAATTCATTCATTAATTAAGTGTTTTATAATTGATAGTTAAGTTTTGTATAAAATGGCACTGTTTTTTTCCTTACTGATGTACTCCTAGTGGGAGCCATGTAGCCTGGCTCTGTGATGCAGGGGATCGATTTCTGACTGCAGTTACAGTACAAAGGGTTTGAACAACTGCCATGCAGGAATGGGAGTAGTGAAGGAGCATGTCCTTCTCATCTTTCTCAGGATGGGGGTGGGGTTTACGTACATTCAGAGGCACAATGGGTGGTGTTAAGTTCTTGGTGGAGACCAGGAAGCTAATCCTTGTTCTTGTCTTTTTTTAAATACCTTTATTGAATTATCACTTGTGATATAGGTAAATTTACATTTGTACAAAGTAATCAGATTGTATTAAATAAACATAACAAATGTTATACTTCACATATATTTTTATATATCATATAACCTAAGCAACAGTACACAAATTATTCAGTTCCTGCCCACTTTTTTAAACAACAATCATCTTTATTAAGCCATCAGTTATGACATAAGCAGTCATACATTTATATAAATGAAAACAAATCACACCAACACAATTCTAATTGCAAGTATTTTACATCACAAACCATACTGACACTCTCCCATTTGCAGACATTATACATCATTTATAATCTACCCAATCACTTTCATTCAAACATTACATAGATCATTTAAGTCCTGCCTTCTTGTAAACCTCTTTCCTCCCCTGTATGTATTGTTTCCACTATTCCCATTTTCCTATGTAGTTTGCTCCTACCCTTTTCTAAAGATCTCAATTCCAATTGGTTTATCTCTGTTACAATATTCACTACTTCTAATATAGTTGGTTTAGATTTTGATTTCCATTTTCTAGTAATTGCTTTTTTGGCAGCCACCATAATTAGACACAGCAAGGCCTTATCGTGTCTAGGCAATTCTGATACTGTATCATAGTTCAGAAAAATCATCTCCCTCATCACACCAATCTCCCCACCCAGCATCTCCAACAGTGCATCCCACAGGGAATCTTTAAAGTCCGCTAACCCACTGCACTCCCAGAAAATGTTCCCAAGTACCTCTTTCTTCACTGTTACACCTCCAACATTTGCTGTTTACCTGAGGAAAAATTCACTGGAGTCTACTCTGGGTATAAAATATCTATGTAAACATTTCCAAGCAAAAATTCTAAATCTTCTATTTTTTGTTGCATATTTGGGAGACATACATATATCCTCCCATTGTTTCTTTGCAAATTGCTTATCCAATCTCTCTTTCCAATCCTTTCTAACCTCCTCTGATTCTTATTGTTACTGTGCAGTATTTTATAGGCTCTACTAATTCTTCTTATTTTCGTGGCAGACTCTCTTCTAGATTCTAGAAAACTTTTCTAGTGCTGGTCTTTTGTTTAGGACTCCCCTATTTCTTTCTCTTTGCCTATACTCTATCAATCCTTGATAGGGAAGACAATCTCTAACCTGCAGTCCAAGTAAATTATTTGCCTTTTCCCATTTTGTTACATTTCCCTCTCTAATTATTTGCTCCGAATACCTTGGTTCCTTTTTTCCAATAAATTCCAGCTCCCTCAATCCTTGTTCTGTCTTAGGTAAGGATACTTGGAGGAAGTATCTTCTACCATGGAGAAGTGAAGGAATAGCCTCTGCTGTCATCCCATTGCATGCCTTTTCCCTACACCTCATTGTTTTCATGTTGATAAGGACAGGGGGAAAGTAAGAGCAGAAAAATCTCAAGCCACTCCTGATAGCTGTATGACTCATTGCTCCTTGCAGACGACCCTTGCCCTGGTAATGGGGAATGAATGTTGATTGGCAGATAGTGGGGGCAAAGAATGCAGAAAAAGACTGCCTGCATGGATTATTTCAGCTTAGTCCTTCTCAGGAATCATGTCTTCTCTAAAATGGGGCACATACTGTGGGAAGGAGGGGAAGCTTAACTCCTGGAAGTCATAGCTGGCTAAAAGGACGAAGTTCTTATGTGGGCAAGCTGAGCACACAGATACCTCTTTCCCTACAATTGTAAGGTACTTGGGAGAGCTGTTTGACAAAGAATTTACATATCTCTAAGTTCTGTTTGAGAATCATTTCATCTTGCATCCCTGTGCCCTTCCAGTCATCATTCAGTTTTTTTCTTGCTAGGGTGCTTTTAGTTTATGCCTTCAAGGAACCCCATTCTTCTTTCTTGGGACTGGAATGTTGCTGTGGAAAAGGTAATTTCCATACTTTGAGTCTTTAAGCCCATCTGCCTTTAAGATCCTTTTTTGAAGACTGACTTCCAAGTAGCCATCACCTCTGCCTATAGCCGGCTTTAGGCAGCAGCAAACCATGCGGTCGCTGGGGGCCCCCCTGTTCCTGGGGGTCCCCAACCACTGCAAGTTATCTTATCTTGATATTTTGTAACATGTCTGTCAAAACAACAAAAGCTAGCACATGAATCTTGCATTTTTAATAAACCAGGTGGCTAATAACTCTTAAATCTGAAGTAGGATATTCATTTGTCTGCAACCTGTGGGTTATGGATCCGATATCGTTATATCTCCTTTAAAATTCAAAGATATCGTTGATTATAGTAACAGGGTTTTATCAAGCAACAGCTTTCACAATTCCAATAAATATTTTACCACTGACATAGTACACCTTAGTTAAACCCTGCTGGTGGACATTCTCTACACTAAAACTAACAACGTATTCAGCTTTAGGTACCTGCAATACCCATGGCTGCAAGGCGCCCCCCCAATCATTCTTGACTGCGTGGGGGCCCCATAAAAGCTGCGGCTGACTGGGGAAAAATGAGGAGAAAAAATGTAGTAATTTCCTGATTAGGCTGTTTAACCTAAACAGGGCTGTGATATGACTTTGTTAAAATAAAGCTGATAATGACCATAGGTAAGCACTAGAGAGATCATCATCCCAGCGTGACTGATCTGAATGCATACCTTGGAGTTAAAGAACAGCTGATGCTTCTGATCTTCAGGAATGGTTTTCTCATACAGGGAGTTTTATAAACAGTGGCAGAAGAGCAGATACTATAACTCCCAACTTCTTTGCTGAAGAGTTCAGTGCAATACCAATAATACCAGAATAAAGGCTAAAAATGAGGGACATGTTTTAAATATTACTCTAATTCAATTAAAAAGTTAATAGAATAAAGCATTTTGCATCAACATTAATTTTTTTTGCTGAATGAGTATAAAACTCTGATGTCTGGATTTATTGACTGTCCCGAATGATTCACAAACAAATCAAACTTTTTTATGAAGGACAGAGCAAAATTATGAGCAAAATCAGGGAAGGCCTGTGAAATCAGGGATAGTGACAGGTTTGCATTACTCCCATTGAAATAAATAAAAGTGATTTACACCTGCTGTTTAACTGCTAAACAGCAGTCACTGATCTGGTATGCCAGTACCAGTGGTACAGAACTAGTATTGCTACGGCTTATACGTGTGTGTGTGTGTAAAAAGTATTGGTGATTTTTATCAGTGTGCGCACACCCAGTAATGCCAGGACATGTACATCATTCTTCTGGGTATTAGTAAAAATTGTAGCTAACAATTAATTATATTTCAAAAATGAGGCATAAAATATGTCCTAGGTTCATAGGTAGGTACTAGGCTATTGGCCCTAGGGCCTATATAAGCCTAGCCAAGGAAATTATTTTCCTCTGCCCCTGTCGAGCAGAGCCACAGAAGTGATCCCTGGGGTGAATTTCCTATTTCCCATCCAGTCATCAAGGTTTTTCTTGAAGAGTGCTAATGAGCTCTGTTTGACATAGATAGGTAGTCTGTTCCAGAGTATGGGAAGTCTCTGGAAAAGGAATCTATCCCTCCAGCATGTTCTGTTTATTGTAGTGACAAGGTTTAGGTCCCTAGAGCATGTAGCTCGAAGGGGTTGGGATTTTTTTTTAAGTGGAGCATGTCCAACAGCTCTGGGTTTGACATAGCTTTATATGTTAGGCAGAGATCGCCTCTGAGTAGGCGATATGCGACAGAGTAAAGCTGGAGTTTTTTGAGACGGTCTGCATAGGGCATCTGTTTGAGGCCAGTAATCCTCTTTGTGAGGTATTTCAGTTTAGAACATTTAGACACTTAGCGCATCAAAGAATCTGGGGGTCCCCACTCCCCAGATTATATAAATGGATACAGGGGTCTCACTTAATATCCTTGACTTTGTAGGGGCCCCACAAAAGCTGTTGCTGGTCGGGGAAAAATGAGAAAAAATGTATTAATTTTCTGATTACGCTTTTTAACTTGAACAGGCTAGATATGGCCACCAGTCCTGCTTGGATGTGTGTGTACAGAAAGCTGCTGTAGGTTGTACGTGTGTGTGTGTGTGTGTGTGTGGGGGGGTTGTATGGTTATTACTTCTTTAATTTTCATCACAGTCAAACCTTAGAGGTGTGTACATGAGGTCATTATAACTTGCGTTTGTGCTCAGGACAGTGTGATCATTATTTTCTTTTACTTTTCTCACAGACCTCAGAGGTGTACAAAGGTTATTGTGGCTTGTGTAGGGGCAGAGTATTGTCTAGGAACAACACAGTAGAATACATTACTGCAGTCATTGTTTCACTTTCCTCACAATTACACTTCAGGAATGCATACAGGTAGCTGCCTTTGACAGTTTGGGTTGAGGAGTGAGGAGGCATGCTATGTATATGTATGTCTGCAATCACTTGAAATAGATGACTGTGGCAGTTTGAACTTATGCTTTTACCCTAGCCTAACACCAGAGCGATGCTTAGGCAGTTTTATTTTTTTTTTGGGGGGGGGTTAGGGAGGTAGGCAATTGCCAGATAGGACTTGTGTATCCAAATAACAACTAGCTTGTTAGTTTTTTTGTTGCTACAATTTTGTTATCTTTGAACATTAAATCTTGGGTACAACTTATGTCTTTCTTTTTTTTTTTTAATATTTTTATTCATTTCCAAAAACAAGAAAACATGAATGCAGGTTATTTATGACAATGAAGTATTTACAAATTATTTAAAAAGGTAGGCTAAAACCTCTAAACAGATATCAAACATTAAAACCAAAATAAAGTATTTACAAGGGTGTCTATTGTTGACATATAATTGGATTTCTATACAATTGTTTCCTGATTATAATCTGCTGCAATCATTATTCTCCAGTATTTCAGTTACTTTTTGCCATGCTACGTATAATGATGTAGTTCTTTCAGTTCTTCCTTTAATAGTGTTCATTTCCAATTGCGATACTGCTGACACCATATTCATGAATTGCTTAAAAGTTGGAGAAGCTTTGGATATCCAGTTTGATGTAATGTTCTTCCTTGCAATAGCTAGGAGAGTCCATAAGATTACATATTTTGTTCTTGGCACACAGTCTGGTACAGGTGCATTAAACAAAATAATAGATTTGGAAATCTGGAATTTATCATTGAACACCATTTGCAGAAAATAATTTATTTTATCCCAATATGGTTTAATCAAATGACATTCGTAGAACATATGTTGCCAGTCTGCTTTTATTGATAAATCACATCTCCAGCAGCCAATATTTTTCTTAAACATAAGTTCCTTTTTATGAGGGGTTACATAAGATCTATGTATGAATTGCCATGTAAAAAGTCTCCAATGTAATGAAAGTGATGTCTGCTTTGGAGAGAGAAGAATTAGTTTTTTATCTCTGTCATTTGGCACATGTCCATTAACTGATCTATAATAATTCCATATTTTGTCATTATTATGCATTTTTATTTTTTTGTTTGTTTTATAAATAGATGATAAGTATCCCTTTCCAGTAATGGGTTGATTCATTAGTAATATTATATGTTCTATAAGGTTAGGAACATTTTGTCTTATTGATGGTTGCATTGTTTCTTGTTTGCTTAATATATACTGTCTTAATTCTTGTACATGTAACCACGAATTATCTTCCATATTTAATTTCTGTTTAATCTGGTCTATTGTCAGGGGTTTTCCAGAGTTTAGCAATTGATGCCAATATATTAATCCCTTTTCTTTAAGCATGTTGACTACTTCCATATTAAATGTTATTATATTACCTTGTGTGTACGCTACTGGATATAAAAGAAATGACCATACTTTAATATCAGGATTGCTATTAATAAGATTTTGGAACATTTTTAATGTATAAGTAATGTATTTGGAACTTATATTTTTATTCTTATGTATCATCATCTGTTCCTTCATCAGCCATAGAAAATTGTTTGGTTTGAAATCTGTATACTTATTTGCTACTACAAATCCTGATTTTAACCAGATTCTCTCATGAACTAGCTTCCATTTTGATGTATATTTTGTATTTAGCCATAATGATATTGTTTTAATAATGGATGAATGCAAATATATTTCTATGTCTGGTAAACCTATGCCACCTATATCCCAATCATCTAGATGATACTTCATAGCTATCCTTGTTTTTTTTTGGATACCATAGGAATCTTACCATTAAATCATTTAATTGTTTTAGGTGCGAGTTAGCTGGTGGCATAGAACAAGCTTGTATGACATAAAGAATTTTTGGAAATATGATCATTTTAATTATATAAAGCCTTTCTTCCATTGAAAAGAAGAATTTATTCCATCTTTGTATTAGATTTTTAATATTATTTAAGGTCTCTTTATAAGTTGTTTCAATTGTAGTATCTAGGTTGTTAGTTATTATAATTCCCAAGTATTTAATTATATTATCGGTAGAGATATATTTATGGTATTTTTTATTTAGATCTTTTTTATTGGCATTTATAAGCAATACATTTGTTTTGTTCTCATTAAATTTAAGACTTGAAAAGTTTTGAAAGTTTTGAATTGAGTCCCATAATGCTTTTAAACTGCTATTATTATTTTTAAGGTAATTAAAATATCATCAGCAAAAGTTGAATTTTAAGCTCTAGGCTGTTGTCTAGTTGTATTCCTTCAATATTTTTATCCATACGTATATTATTTGCTAAGGGTTCAATGACTAGCGCAAACAATAACGGAGAAAGAGGGCAGCCTTGTTTTGTGCCCTTAGTTATTTTAATAGATTTAGACAGACAAGATCCCAGTTTTATATAAGCCAATGATTTTTCATATAATGATTTTATTAACAAAGTGAAGTTGTTTGAGAAGCCATATTCTTCTAAAACTTACCACAGATAATCCCAGTTCACTGAATCAAATGCGCTATTTATGTCTAAGCTAATAACATTCATTTTGTTTTTTGTGACATTTATATAATCAATTAAGGAAAGAATTATTTTTATGTTGTCATAAGTGTTCCTATCTTTTATAAAACCTGTTTGATCCTCCTCTTATCAAAAGTGGTAGTAATTGTTTTATTCGAGCAGCATGTATTGCCATAAAAATTTTATAATCTATATTAAGAAGTGAAATGGATCTGTATGATGAACATTCACTGGGATCTTTATTTTGTTTCAGAATTGGTGATATTAATGTGTACTTCCAAGAAGGAGGAATGTCTTTACCATTTTTAACTGATGTAAAGACATTCAATAACAACAGCAAAGCCTCATTTGATAGTAATTTAAACATTTCTGGGGTGATATTATCTATACCTGGAGCTTTGTTTAATTTTAGCTTATTTACTTCAGCTTTAAGTTCTGTCATTGTTATTTGTTTATCTATTAGTTGTACCTGCTCCTCTAATACTAACTTTAACATTGTTTTTGAGAAAAGCTTTCAATGCTGAATGTGTTTCTGTTTTCTCATTTTGATTATTAAGTTTATGAAAAAATAGCCTAAAAGCTTCTAGTATTCCTTCTAAATCAGATACTTTCTTTTTGGTTTCTGTTTTATGTATTTCCTTGATTTGATTTGTTTTAATAATCTTTTTAGTCCTATTTGCTATTCTTCATTGGTTTTTACGGTTCATTGAATAGTAACATAGTTTAATTTTTTTCTAAGTTGATCATTGTTTTGTGGTGTAGCGTCTCTGAGTATTTTTTATTAGTATCTTCTAGTTCTTTTATTAAGTTGGTGTTTCCATTTTGAATATCAAGCTTTAAAATATCTACTTTTGACTGTAATTCCATTAATTCCTAATTCCACTGTTTTTGTTTATTTTTATACCATCCCACCGCTCTTCCATATAGGTATGCTTTCAATGCATCCCTTATATATATATTTCAGATACATCTTTTGTAAGATTGATATCTAGGAATGTTTGTGTCTCTTTAATATAAAATTCCTTAAAATCTTTGAGATTTGTCATCTCAAACGTTATGGTGTTATGGTCCTAAAATGGACATGAAATTGTCTTGACTTTATTTAATTTCGAGGTTAAATCCTTTGTTATGTACACTCTATCTATTCTAGAGTATGTATTATGTCTATGGGAAAAATGTGTAAAGAATAGTGAATCTGGGATAGCATACTCATTTATGTCAACTATATTAAAAGTTCCAACAAACTCAGATAACAACTTTGTTAAAGGTGATCTCTTACGTGTAGTTTTAGTATTTGTGTCAGTTTCTTTTATAATGCAATTGAAATCTCCAGCTATGATTAAATTGCCTTTGGTATATTGTACAATGTCTTCTAAGTGTTGTTTGGCCACTCTAACACCTAGTCCTGGTATCAAATAAATATTCACTAATGTATATATCATTTCATTGATAGATATTATCACTAGACAAAACATTCCTGAGTTGTCATGGAACATGTTTATGATTTTAGGCATTAAAGTAGTGTTTTTCCACAAAATTGCTAGTCCCCTTCGCTTCTGATTATAGGTGGAACTTACTAGTATTGTATAATTTTTATTGTTTATTTTATTTATGTCTTCCTGTGTAAGGTGTGTTTCCTGTAAAAATACTAGTTGCGCTTCACACAACTTTAAATATCTATAAAGACTTCCCCTTTTGCAGCTATTATTTAAACCATTTACATTAAGAGATATACATTTTGCAATTGGATTTATATTAGCTTTGCTTTTATCCATATTCATATACTCGTAGCAATGTGTAGATGTGTGTACATGAAGAGAATGACTTGTTCTTTCTTCTTCCAACAGTATTACAATAGATTATAGACGCCCAATAAAAGTAAATTACAAGATCATAACTGAGAACAATATAAGATAAACAACCACCAAACCCCTCCATGAGAAAAAACATCTCATCTTTGAATGATCTAATCATTCAAGCGATCTCTCTAAGTCTGCATTTCAGCATCCTCCCCCGGCCCCACCATATGGTAGTTTTATAATGAAAAGTATCTTGTATATCTTTTAAGTATACATGTATCTGTCTTTACAGATTACTTAAATACAGTCTTTATCTATTTTTAATATTTTATAAAACACTAAGGCAACACAACTATACATAGATTTAATACTTAACTATTTGGTTTTGTTTAAATTGTAAAGGAAAATCTTTTATTTTAATATATCTTTTGTGTAGCAATGACTGTTATGCATCTTAAAAATAATATGCTTGCTGTCTATCTCCCTTATAGTGTGAGTGGCATTCATAGGTATCAAATTTATTGTAATGGTCTACATATATATATATATATATATATATATATATATATACATGTGTATATATATATATATATATATATACATATATATATATATATGTATATACACATATATATATATATATATATATATATATATATATATACATACACACACACACACACACACACACACACACACACACACACACACATATATATATATATATATATATATATATATATATATATATATATATTTATATACACACACACATACATACATACACACATATATGCATACATACAAAAAAAAATGTTAAGCATTATATGCATCAGTTAACCATGCCACAAGTTGATTAAATCAGAAAGTATCCGTAACAATGAATATAACGTTACATTTGTATTGTCATTTATCAGTAATCTTATAGTTTTCTTTTAATTCAAAAAGTCATATTTTAGTGGTATGAATGCTGCTAATTTGTTTTTGGCATTGGTATTATATAGTTTAAGACTATATTTCTTAGCAATTCCTATATATTTATTAGTGCCACTGGCATATTTCATCGCTAGTGTACCACATATGTCATATGTCAAATAGCAACTCATACTCCTTATGATATTACAGGATTTATCTGCAGCGTTATAACTGTAAGGTTGGAAAATATGAGAAGCAAAGTAGGCTTTAAATATGCTATAACACAATTGTTTGGTACTTATTACTGTCAACTCTTCTACATACACAGGAAAAGATAACCTTATATGACCATCAGCCATTTTCCTTCATTTTTCTCTTCATCCTTCTATTCTCCATTTTTAATAAATATTTGTTTCTATTGTGGCTTCTTTGAATTTAGTGAGGATACTCCACATCATATTATAGATAATATACAATGTTCAAACAGAGAACATGCCCAATATAGAGACATATTCTCAACTCAAGTGGTCCACACCATATATTTATAACACTGCAGTCAGAAATATACTAATGAATATGCAATAACTAGCAGCTTTGCAGCATGTGTGTGTCTCTAACAAGTACATACCTATAGATATTAAAAAGAATAGATAGCACTCTCTTGTTTCATAATTAACAAATGCACACAGCCTGGTATTTACTTTCATAGACAGAAATTAGACCTGTTACTTATATGCATATCAGGTACCAACAGCAATATGTTAGTAAATGCCTATGCTATTCAAATCATATTTTAATGCTGATTGATATGAGATTTAGCTGACAATGGCTTTAGCGTTTGTGATGTTATATAATATATATTCAGTATTATAAGTAAAAGTATGTTGCATGTCTGTTTGCAATCTAAGGTTCAAGGCTGATCAATTTAGACATACAAGACAATCTCTGTAGCCTTGGTTATATAATGGGATTTACTGTGTCTCTACACAACCATTCATTTTCAGAGAGGATGTTCAATATTAATATAACTTGCCTTTAATAAAAGCATACTTATAATTCAGCAGTTCTTTCCTATCTATATCTATATATATATCAGGGGTGGGCAAACTATGGCCCGCGGGCCACATACGGCCCGATATAGTATATTATGCGGCCCGTTGTTCGATTAGAATTTTCGCTATATTTTTAAATTTATATTCCGAGTATTTCTGAATCTAGGGATATGAAAGCGTTTTTTTAGCTTCAGAATCGATTAGTCATCAACAGTCATTAAAATTGGTGTTGTTTATCTATACATCACACCCAGCAGCTTAGATACTGCTGCTGTCAGTGTATGCACATTCAATGTGAGCCCTAGCGCCCGCTGGCCCTGTTTCGTGTTGTAAAAGTAAAAAACCACGCGCAGCAATAGCTATTAAACAGGCGGACAGGCAGACCATACGCGCGCCTTCCAGCAGCAGTAGAAATAGACGGGCGCGAAATCTGGCAGACAAACAGGCCAAACATGGGATGCTAGTACAGGTCTTTCTTGTATAATTTAAAAAAATAAATATATGTTGATTTAACATGAGTGCAGCTAAAAAAAGAAAGATTGAGGATGAATGTCGTGCTTTCAATGACGAATAGACTTCTAAATACTGCTTCACGAAAGTTGGAAGCAAAGCAGTCTGCTTGCTGTGCAGTGAGAGTGTGAGCGTCTTTAAAGAGTACAACTTAAAACGACACCACCAAACAAAACATTTGGATTTCGGACACAATTTAACAAACGAAGACAGAAAAAAGAAATGCCAGGAGCTAGTTAACAATTTAAAGAAGCAACAAAATGTTTTCGCCAAACAGTCTTTAATACAAGATGCTGCAACCGAAGCCAGTTTGGTACTGTCCCATAAGATTCTAAAACGGAACAAGCCTTTTTCTGACGGCGAGTTCATCAAGGAATGCTTGTCAGTTGCAGCAAACATTATGTGTCCAGAACAGAAACAAAAATTTGACAGCATTTCCTTATCAAGAAGAACTGTAGTCAGACGTGTTGAAAAGATAAGTGACAATTTGATGCACCAACTTCAAGATGCAAGCAAAGATTTTTTGTGGTACTCTCTTGCATTGGACAAAAGTACAGATGTACAAGGCACAGCAGAATTGTTGGTATTTATACGAGGAATAAACACTCGTTTCGAGCCATCAAGAATTACTTGGTATTGAGTCACTAAAAGATACAACCACAGGCAAGGATTTATTCAATGCTGTTGAGAACTGTGTTGAAAAAAATGGGTTGGTGTGGAACAAGATGGCAAGTGTAACAACCGATGGAGCCCGTGCTTTAACTGGGAAAAATGTGGGTTTGGTAACTTTGATGAATAATAGAATTAAACAAGAACATCCCGGTCATACACTCTTACCTCCATTGTGTCATACATCAGGAAAGTCTATGTAAGGCTGCGTTGAATATCAAGCATATTATTGATCCAGTTGTCAGTGTGATAAACCTCATCAGAGCCAGGGCACTTAACCACAGGCAGTTCAAGGCATTGCTTCAAGATTTAGAAACTGAACATTCTGATGTTATCTACCACAGCAGTGTCCGCTGGCTGAGTCTGGGAAGGATATTGAGACGAGTGTGGGATCTCAAGGATGAAATAGTTATATTCCTGGAGATGAAAGGTATTGATTGCGACTTTGTTATTAACATTGTTAACGATGAGTGGAAATCAGACTTCATGTTTGCCATTGACATTATGGAAAAGTTGAATGAATTGAATGTCAAACTTCAGGGCAATAGCTTGTTTGCACATGAAATGTACGTGCATGTTAAATCATTTCAAGCAAAACTCTCCGTCTTCTCCAGGCAAGCAGGTGAAAGAAGCTTTTGCCATTTCCCTTTGTTGAAACAAAAAAACATTTCAATTGAAATGGCTAACAAGTACAAGGCTCAGTTAGATGCCTTGGCTGTGGAATTTGCAAAGAGGTTCCAAGACTTCAAGAATTTGGAACCACTTTTTAATATGCCATTTAGTGCAGAAGCTGATTCAGCCCCAGAGGATATACAGTTGGAACTGCTTGATTTACAAGCAGATAATGACCTGAAGGAGAAGTTCAAGTCAGGTGACTCAGGTCATCTGCTTGAGTTTTATGGATCTTTGCCAGCAGCAGCTTTTCCACACTTAAAAAACTTTGCTGCCAAACTTTTGTCACTATTTGGATCAACATACATCTGTGAGCAAGCTTTTTCTTGTCTGAAGATAAGTCGAAGAACAGATCGATGATGACTGACTGCAATTTGCATGCAGTCATGCGAATCACAACCAGTAAACTGGTTCCACAGTTCAAGAATATTATTCAAAATTGTGAACAGTTACATACTTCTCATTAGTTATAATGGTATGTAATCTGTGGTTACATGCTATGTAAATAAAGTTCATTCTTCTTCATAATTATTATGAATAGTAACAGTAAACTTTTGTTGAAACCAATTATTGACTATAGTTCGCTAGTAAACTCATATTGCCAAATTAAAAACTGTTTCAATTAGTATTTTTAAATTTAACGTGCATGTGCAATACAGTGTGAAAGTGAAATAAAATGACAAATATAAGGTTATTATCTTTAATTCATATTTACATATTGAAGTAGTATAGTAGACAAAATACATATGTGGCCCCCAATAACAATAATTTTTAAAATGTGGCCCTCCATAAAAAATGTTTGCCCACCTCTGATATATATATATATATATATATATATATATATATATATATATATATATATATATAACAATATCATAAGCAAGACTGAGGATTTTTTCTTGCTCATTACTGCTTAATGATTGTGCTACTTGAACAATTTAATATTTACAGAGTATCTTGATAATTAAACAGCAACTCCTTTTTACCCTTAAAATGGCTAATAACACATAGCTACATTCATGAACCTTAATTGACTTACTATCCTTAAGGTTGAGTACACTAGCTGCAGTGTGTTTACAAATATGTTATATAGTTCCAGTCAAGGACTTAAATATATTAAATTTTTATAAAATTAAGTTAAATTATAGTAATTTACGTGGGTGATCTTATCAGAAAAGATTGTAGTAAAGTCTGTATGTGTTAACTATTCATACAGTTTCTTCCAAGTGATATACTTCTTTTTAAGCGTTATGTGCTGTTTATGTGTACAGTTCAAAATGAATAACAAATATTACAATATAATAAAACGTCATGTATGTGTTGATACCTTCTAAATTCATTAGGTACTTCAGTGTACTTTTAATATTTGTTAAAACTGTAAAAGCACTTTGCCATCTCATAAATAGTGTGCTGGTTACTTTAAGTAGCTTAGGAGCTGACACCACACCCATACTGTCTTGTTTTAGTGCTGACATCACTCATGACTGTTTACTTTCATTTTGTGCTGTTAGAAGGTTTAACATACTGTAATGGCTTCTAACTTAATAACCTTCATTCAGGGGTGGTAAAATAAGAGTTCCCAGCTCGTGACCATGGCGGGAAGACAAAAACAAAGTAAGTGAAGTTTTAGGGCTTTGTTTAAACTGAGCACCAGCTCATTAAACTTCTATTAGTTTTCTTAACATTAAGGGCAGATATACAAGCCAAACAGTTGTTTGTTAGTCAAAAAGGCACTTTTAGCATCAAAGAATAGATAATTACTTTTCAAGGCACTTTTTGACAGTTATTACTATCGTTTTTTATATATTATTATGTGTATTAAATACATCAGTTTAGATATTTCATGCAGCTTAGTGTAAATAATATAAAAACGAATCATGCTCATTTAAACACACCACATTAATATGTCAGTGTAAATACATCATATTCTATACTAGCAGTAAAAGGCAGGTAATTTATAAATGAACTATCTAAACATCATTTAGAGTTAGAAAAATCATGACTGTTAAGTATTTACACTGTAATAGAGAAAGATATGTTACCTTGCTTTCTTTAGGGTTGTTTCTTTTAGTTATAAAATGTCCTGCTTATCTTGTATTTATACTGTTTCAAAGACTGACACGTGTAAAGCATGAATGCTTTCAAAGAACTTTTTTGCATTACAGAGCAAATAGAAGACAATCATGTTTGTGTTTTTCATATGTCTTTTATCGTTTCTTCTTCTTCTTGTCAGCAGTGCTCCATTCATTTTTTTCTAAGTGACGCTTAACCCCAAATTGGGAGAAATCCATTTCTTCCACATTATTCAAGGTTTTATTAGCTGAAAGATAAGAAACTGTTGCTTGCAGAGTGTCATAAGTTTTAGGACCTTCAGTAAAAAATATTTTTATTCTTGCAGGGAACAGCAAGTGGACTTTAAGTTGTCTTTTTTTCAATTCCTTTATCAGAGGGAGACATTCTTTTCTTGCAGTTATAACTCCAGCAGAATAATCATTATCAAATCTGATTATGTTGTCTTTGTATTTAACTGGAGAAGTTGACCATGCTGTTTTTAAAATAAGTTCTTTGTCCTGTGATGAAAAAAACTTTACTATTATTGATCTCGGGTGATTTTTTTGATTTGATGGTTGATGAAGCAGCTCTTAAGGATCTGTGGGCTCTTTCAGTTCCATAAGAAAGAGCTTCAGGCAATTTTAAAACTTCTGGTAACCAGGTAGTAAGGAAAGTCACCATGTTATCTCCCTCTGTTAGCCCATAGATGCAAAGGTTATTTCGTCTGGACCTGTTCTCTAGATCATGTATTTTATTTTGTAATTAAGCATTTTGTTGTGATAAAAAATGTAGCTGAAGATCTTGTTCTGAGAGTCTGCCCTCAGTATGATTTAAGGATCTCTCTATGTCAGCTATTTGAGACTTCTGTTGCATCTTTATTTCTTGTAGTTGCTGTATTTGTTTTGTAGATCTCTCCTCAAAAGTGTCTAGTTTGGTATTCATTTTGTCAAATTTCACTGACAAGTCTTGTATAGCATTTAATAAAGACTGTATCTCCTTTTTCATCGTCTGGTCCTGTGTGGTATGCTTAGAAAAGCTCATTTTCAGTAGATTCAGATACCTTCCTTCTTGTTTTTGACAGGAAAAATAATGTTTAAAGCCAAATTTTTGCACTGTAGACTTCTAGTGATATTAGTAGAAGTAATTCAACAAAATAGGTTTGTCTACAATGTCTAGTTTTTAAAAATTCCTGTCAGAAATATCTTTTGAGTGCAGAGCTGAGAAAAGATGCTGCCAACCAGTCTACATCCTAGCCACACCCCCCAACTTATGTCTTTCTTGAAGGGAAAAAAAAACAGAAGACTGAAATTCTTTTCTTACTTCATGTTTTTTTATTTGGGTCACCACTGGATTAAATGGCTGGGAAAATGCTCTAAAATACATCACAGAACATCTATAACCCCATGGCTTCTTGGGCCCTGGCTTATTTGAGTTATTTCCTAGATAGTTATTATTGTGCTATATTGATCAGGAAAGATGTGTTGAATGGATGCAAGGAAAACTAAAGCTGTACAGCAACATAATTTATTTCCTCAATCATAATTTCTACGTAATCGTTGGTAGAAAAAGATTGTGTAAAAAGAAAAAATATATTTAAAACACACTTCAGAGCATATAGGGTGTTATGGCTTCTTGAAAAAGCTGAAGAGTAAGGCAAAATGAGAGAAAAGGAAGAAAAAAGTAGTATGCATAGTATGGGGAGCCCAAGATGGAGGAAAACAGGGGAAGACTGAAGAGTGTGTGTGTGTGTGGGGGGGGGGTTGCTAAACAGTAGGTCTAGGATGTCATTTCACCTAAGTCCAGACCTGTACGTAAAATTGCTGCAATGTATCATTGCTGCAACTAAATTCCATTAACCGTAAATATCTCTTTGTGAGATGGTCCAACATAGTGTGGTACACAGGCCTGTTGTAAAGTAAGAGTACTGTAGCTACAGGTCAGTCTGTGTGCACTACTCCTAAAACGTTGCAGTATGAACTAAAATTTTGCTTAGGAAGGCTGGCAGTGACAAAGTGATACATATACTTGAAGTGCTCAGGGGACCCCCAACACTTGACAACTGCTGGGGGTCAACAAAATGGTAACACCGGTCCTGCCTCTGCCAGAAGAATTTCTGAGCTGCAAGCCTTAATGTATGTATGTGTGTGTGTATATATATATATATATATATATATATATATATATATATATATATACACACACACACACACACACACACACACACACACACACATATATGTATATACATACAAATATATAAACTTTTCCACAACATGTGTCCCTTCTGTCATGCCCTGAGTGATTTAAAATTGGCCTTAAACCAAACCATCCAACTTTTTTATCCTGACCCCTACTACAAGGGGGGTGAGGCAGCAGAGAAGCCTGCGCAAAGTAAATGAGCATAGACTGCTACAGTATGGCTCAGATAAAGTGAAGTTTGGCATTCTGCACAGCATTTTGTCTCCTTCATACCAGGAAAGCAGGACAGACCTATGTCCAGCCAAATCTTGTTTACGTGGCTAACTAATTCCATCTTTTATGCTGTCACCATAATGCTAAAGTGTGGGGGTTAAGATTAAAACACATTTAACTAGAAAGGTTGTCACTGCATCAGCTTTCTTTAGGGGGACTTCCCCTTGTTGGCATTTACTCCTCTGAAGTCAAGGCCAATTTCAACAGCTTCTGGCTGACCAAATTTGCAGACAGTTGCAAATTATGAACAGTCATAGAATCTCCCACCAACACTAATGTTCTCCAGAAAGGGCTGACACAGACAAATAATTTGTCAGAGCCATGGACTGAAATTAATTGCCAAGAAATGCATAATAGTATTCGTCAGGAAATCATCTACCCCTGGTAACTGTCCTATAAACAACACACCCCTAAGAGTCAACCCAAATGTCAAGGACTTGGGAACACATATAGACAGTAATCTAGCCTTTGACCATCATGTGTCTTCAGTTGTGAAAAACTCATTCTGTGTTGTGCAACTAATAAGCAAAGGTTTGACATCTAGGTCCAAAGAGATTATTGTTCCACTGTGTTTAGCATTCATCAGCCCCATCATTGAGTACAGTGCCCCCTTTGGTATGTGCTTAACCAGGCACACTCAGCAACTGATGCATCAACAATCAATAAAACAATACAGGGTTTAAGTAACATGTCCTCTGCAGACCATCTCAGAACTCTATCCTGGACATGCTGTTGAGGGGAGATGTATGACTGGCATACAAGATGTTGTTAGAGCACACCCTGATGGATCTCCTGCATATCCACAAAACAAACAGCACCAGATTTACCCATGCTAGTGACTTAAACCTTGCCTGTCATATATGTAAGACCTGCTGGAGAGACTGGTATGTATCCCAAAAACTGTTTCTTCTATGGAACAGACTTCCCCATCCATGTGAAGCAGAGTTCCTCCCTAACCCAGTTGAAGTGCAACTCGGACAATTGGATGGGGAACAGGAGATGTATCCCTGGTTTGGCACCTACATCTCTAATGGAAACAGGTAGCCTATAAATGGTTCATGCCCCAGACCCATGCTTGTAAATGTTTCATCTCCCAAACTCCTGCTTACACTTATCAATAGTATCAGAACTTGTCAGAGATTTGGGATGCATGGCTTGGCTTAAAAAGGTCCTAGTGGTTGTGAACCTAGTACACCGCTATAAACATCTTGAGGTCAGAGCAATCCGGGCTACCACTCACACTTTTGTTGAATTTTAGAGACAGTACATGCATGTTCCAGGCACAGGGCATATTTTACTACAGTTCTTCAAGATCTAATGTAACAGCATCCCTCGTCTGAGGTCATGCTACCCCTTGTGCAGTAAAGTGCTGCAATATTCTTCCCTTACATAGAGTTGTACCGCAGCAATGATTCTGATAATGAAAGTAGTACATTTGGATGAGTAAAAGTGCCTTAATGGTGGAGTAAAAGCCTTAACAGGATCACTGTTTCAAACACAGCCTCCTTTCCAGTCTTATCCAGCTGTTTCCTGTGTAGATTGCTTTCTGCAGCTCTGGAGGTTAGTTAGACAAGTAGTATGCCCCTCTATGGGACTAGGGTCCCATCCCTAGGGTTAGCTCACCAGACAAAGGATTGTTCCCTCATTCTACAGGGCTCCTGGATTCTCACAACTTAAGGGACTTGAAATGCTATCCTTCTTTAAGGGAAAAGATTTAGAAAAAAAATGATATTGTACTTTATAATCATGTCAGCAGCATTTACCCAAATGACTCCACCTATTGACTAGTATTTTTTCCAACTCCAATGCTTTGAATTTATCTTCATACAGAATATCATGTTCTTTACAAAGACCCAGTTAAAAATCCACATCTTTGTTATTTCTCAGAATTTATTTCCAACATATCGATCAGCTGTCTTGTGTTAGGGCTCCTGAGGCATTTTCATACTTTACTATATCAAGCCTTTTCATTTCAGGAGTACCCACAAACAATTGTTTTTATGGTCCTATTTAACAAAGCGCAAATTGTTTTGAATAGACTAGTTTTTTCTTTTAGAAGGCAAACAAAAGCTAGCAAGTACGGCAGGTGCAGGGCAAACAAACATGAATATACCAAAAAGAAGCCAGCACCTAGAGAGTGTGAAGCAATATGAGTTTATTGGAACTAGACCGGTTTCAGCATGTAGCTTTCATCAGTAGTATAATCACAGGCAGCAGGGAAAAACCTTGCATTAAATACCTGTTCCAATCACAAACATTTACATTATTTCCTGTTAAAAAATAAAAACAAAATCAAAATGATATAAAACTATATATTTCATGAGTGAAAAACAAAAGTAAAGTAATACCTTAAACATGTTTACCAAAGGATGTAATACCCACAAATATATATGGCACAAGCACAAGGAAAAATTACAGTTTGTCATTAAGTCCAGGGGAAAAAAGACCACCCAATTTCACTATCCATTTTCTTTCCTTCTTGTTGAGTATGTCATGCCAACCAGTTTTGAAAGATCTGTTACCTGTAATGTTGTCAATAATAACAAATGAAAAACTAGCAGTAGGATGATTCAAAGTATGTCTGTATAATGCTTTGTTAATTCTGGCATTCCTGATGTCACCAATATGCTCAGACATTCTAACCCTAAATTGTCTTGATGTCTGGCCTACATAAAAGGCCTGGCATGTACAGGTAGCAAGGTAAATAACCCAGTCCGTACTACAATTACCAAAACAATGTATATCATATAGCTGTCCTGTATTTCTGCTGTTGAAGGTTTTTGTATCCCGAAACGTTGTTTTCTTATAATGAGAAAAATGAGATCCCAAGGTCTTACCTTTTCCATATGAAAATGAGCACCTGACCCACTCACTACTGGAGGATTATCTTGGGGACAGGTGCTCATTTTCATATAGAAAAGGTAAGACCTTGGGATCTCATTATAAGAAAACAACGTTTCGGGATACCATCTATCATCAAAAAACTCTTATGGGGGATATATTGGTAGGATCATTTCCTTGTGGACATTGTACTTTTTGCAAGTACAAATTTAAAACAAAAACCTGCCAGGCTGAGTTGTTGGCTTTGGCAGATTGAACTTGCATCTTGTTAGATGAGCGGAGGGATGTAGGACATTGTATATATGAGGCTTGAGTTTTCAACTGCATGAGCATGTCTCAATAGTCTCTGTTACTGTTGGAATACATGGTCATATGGCATTTTACTGTTCACTAGTGCACCAAGAGATTCTTTCTCAGTTTAGTCATTTTTATTTAACTCACATTTGTAGTACACATCCATTTCCCCAGTTAATACTTACAGTAGTGGTTTCACTTGATGTGCACATATCCACATCTTTTCATAAATGAAGGACCGTTTCCCTTAATAGCCGTCCCCTTGTTTCATTTGTTATACCACACATTTTTCTGGCAGTTGTAAGTGAATCAGCTGTGTAATATAAGAACCTGTATCCATTTGTAGGACCTTATATGCATGTAAAGAACTAATGTTGAGAAAATGACAAGAGTCTTTCTAGGGTCACAATAATCTCTGAACTTCTCTCTCATTCCTTCTATTTTGTTTTTCTGTTGAAGAATAGAGTTAAACACTTTTAAGACTTTCTGCACATACTGGAATGAAAGCATCATACATTTTCAGGATTCTTGGCTAATCCACTCATAATGAGGAGTAAATGGAATTTCTTGATTGGAAGCTACCAGTTTCCTGCTAAGCTTCCTTGAAATTAAAAAAAAAAAATCCTAGTGGTTGGAGGTGAAACATTTTCTTAACAGTAAATTATACTTCTGTACTTTAAACTTGTACATTTTTGAAAGAGACACATTGAGGCCATGCTGAAGTTCAACACCCACCTGTCTATGTTTGTCTGCTTGACAGTAAATCGGACTGAATTTCATTTGTCATACTGTTAATAATATGCACAAAAGATAGTCAGGAACATGCCCAATTCGACTGTGGAATCTTTTCCTTGACCATTCCTGGAATGCAAATGAGGCTAATAGGCTTGCAGTTATCTGGCTTTCTCTCAGAACCTGTTGTGTAAGAGAACAAAAGCCACCACTTTGTGACTCTTTTTTCCAAAGGAGAGAGCATGAATTTGCAGCAGTAGTTTGATGAATTCCACTCCCCTTTCTTAGCACCCTGCATGCAGTACTGGTCATTTAGTCCTCAAGTCTGGTTTCCCTGACGACTTCTCACTTTATCTGCCATGTTTTTTTCCACAGTACTTGCTTTATCTTAGTATGCTGGTAGTATGCCTTGTGTCCTGTGCACAAATGTAGAGGTTTGGAGCAAGTTTAGTAGTTCTGCCTAATTTTCAGCACTTTGTTCACTTTTTATTTTTATTTATTTATTTTACAGTGGAAGCTGTTTAACTCTAAAAAATGATGTCATAAGAACGTTCTTAAACGTTAAAATGAGGCCATTATGTGTCACTGTAACAGACCTTTAAAAGGTACACATTTAAAAAAGCTGAAATGAAATATTTTGAAAATATTCCTGTGTGCTGTTGCTTTTACAGTTATTTGTCCGGCATAATTATTGAATGCACTCTTCAGAAATGAGTATGGCTGGCAAAAGGGCTGCAAAGATGGTAAGACCAGCAAAGGTTAAAGCTGAAAGGGAGATAGCACAAGGGATCAAGAAGTTTGGAAGCAAGATCTGCCTAAGCTGACTAAAGCTAGAAGGAGATCAAAAATAAGGAGGAAAAGGTAGAGGTTATGAGTTAATACTTTACATTAGTCTTCAGAAAAGGATGCAAGGGCAGGATGCCCTGCTGGAAGGGTGGCAGGGTAGCTGGGTAGAATGGGAAGACTGAATGAATTGGAGTTGTCTCAAGACTGAGGACAGCTTTGTAATTGAATAGAAGGACACAGAGTTGTGGTGAGAGGAGAATGTCAGGAATTAGAAAAGTGACTAGTGAAGTGCTCAGGGTTCTGTCCTGGGTCCAGTACTCTTCCTTGTGTTCCTTTCTCACATATTTGAG